>NC_031769.1:135092490-135269873 GCF_001522545.3 Parus major | reverse complement strand
AGAAAGCAGCACATCTGTCATATAATTCTTTTCTGCCAAAGTGGCAGACTATAAAGGAATGATTGAAGAGCCTAGCAAAAGATGTAGGCACATCCTGCCTGGCCTCCATCTCTCCAGAAGCACATGGATCTCATGGTGGTGCAGTGTCTTATCTAGCAACTCTGATCTGATGTTTCAAATATCTCACAGTATCTAAAACAGCAATAGAGAGTCACCTGAATAACTCCATTAGGTATTTTAAATTTAAAAAAGTTGATACAAATGGAATGAGATATGCAAATCGAATGTAAGATGGAAAATTGCTGTAGATAAAAAAAACCTCAGCTACTAGAGGAAATTTAAATTTTAAATGTGCTTAATATGCATATGAGATCTGCTTAACGAGATGACTACTTATTTTGCATAATTGTTCCACCTAAAGTTTCACTTTTACCAGAGTACTCAGATCTTTAGTTGTCTAACATTTAGTTGGACATTTAGACTGATCTGAATAAGTGACTATACACATACATTATCTCACAGGTATTTTGCTGCTTACCTGCCATCTCTCTCCTGCAGTTATGATGTGCTTGCTATGTTTAACTTTAAATGGCAATGGAAGCTTTTCTAGCTATTCTATGACAGTTTGTAGAGTTTAACATACAATAAGACTTAAGCTCTGAGGTCAATATCCTTTTGTACCTAAAGAATAACACTTAAGTATCAGGTTATTTCAATAGTCAAAATGAATTACAATAGAGTTCTTTCTAAAAATCTGTAGTATTTTACTGGGTGATATTTATATCCTGAATTCTCACTTATTAAAATTTTTGATTAATTTTGCATCCACTAAACCAAAAAAATATTACTGCTGAATTTCTTCATATCAATTTAAGTGTAGCAACCAAATTAAAGAAACAAGCTTATCCTTTTTGACTAAATGTAATGTAATGATGGTTATAAAAGGCCCACTGCTGAAAGCTAAATGGTATCCAACAGCTCTTATAATGATCTGTTTTGCATCAGGAGCTGTAATGTTTACTGTGCTAGTAACATATGTGTTCATTAAAAAAATCCACTACCCATCTAGCTGTGTCTACATACCGTTCATAAAATTAAACATTTTGGGATAACTGTGTACTCCTTTTCTGCTGGATACATGTTTATACCCAGAATTCTTTTAAATCATTGAATACATAAATAAATGTGGGCTAAACCTACTGTGAGATGCAAGTTAAAGTTTTATTCAAATTATTTCTTTGGTTTTACATTAGGCTGGCTTATTTTAAAGTGTTGATACTTGCCAATTAATTAATTAATTTATTAGATGATGACCAAGCTATTGGAAAAAATGCATTAATATTGACTGATTAAAAAATTATGCATATGCCTGTTTGGGAGATGTAAGCATTTTATTACATTTTTTTTATTAACAGGAGAAAAATATACCCTCCTAATCAAAAAAAAAAAAAAAAGTGTTTCCTAAATCATAAATATTCTGTACAAAATTCTTCATCTTTTCATATTAACTTAAGTTCTTTAGTCTTGTTTTAATGATACTATTCATAAAGATACCAATGACAAAACAAAGAACAACTTTGTAAATATACCCTCTGAGGATATATGCTGCATATAAATATGTGAACATTCACCTCTTTAGGGGCCTTTGTTTCTTTTGTTCATGTTTTTCATTTTTCTGGTTTTGTGATGTGAGTACTATTATCATTTGGCTTTCAAATGTTTCATGACTGTAACCAATGGCAAAAATTGGCTATTGTATTGAGGAGTTTTTTCTTTTTTCTTTTTTTGTTTTGCTTTCTTTTGTTTTTCAAAGACTGTTTAAGAAAAAAAAATCTATAAATACCCATAATTTACAGTATCTGTTAGGGACACCAAGCAAATAGAGATCAAAGAAAAATATAAATTTTTTTATGATTCCCACAGAAAAAAAGCTTCATGGTAAATTACTGGTACACTATATAGAACTCATCTAAAGGTATCTTAAAGCTAAAAATAAGTAAAACATTAAATAAATGCTAATATTGCAATTACAGTATTTTTTAGCAAATCATTTCCTGACCTTTTGAATTCTGGGCTTTTCATCACTCTATATCCTTCTCTCTGATGAGACTACAAATGGTGATAATGGTAGGACATAAGTTATCAGTTAATTTGTGATTTCAGAAGAAGACTGAGATTGAATTTCAAAATAAGCAGCAGCAAATGTATTAAAACATCCATAAACACCATTGGTGTTTGTTCCTGCATCAAGCAAAATTAAAAATACATGTCATCTCATCCAGTAAAATTGTCAGATTGTCAGAGTTTACATATTTCTTGAAGTGTGCTAAAGACCAGCCTATGTAGCTGATTTAAAAAAAAAAAAACAATGAAAAAACCCCAAAAAACCCAAAACTAAATCAAGCACCAAAAACCCCTAGAAAACAAAAAATCACAGTGAATTTGTTCTAACAATGGAAAGGGAAAATGTAAAACTTGAGCAACCTAGGCTAACTCTGACTTTTAGCCCACTTTGAACAGCAGGTTGGACTATGTGGCCTCTACAGGTCCCTTTTGACTTAAAATTTTCTGTCATTCTAAATTCAAAATAAAATGTAAAATAAGGGCTTATCTAAAAATACATGAAAATAATTTTAATTTCAATCATTAATAAAATATATCATCCTATCTGCTAAACAATTCATCACACATGGCTAACTGGGTTCTAAAGGTATGTCTATATTTCACTGGTGTGTGTACTAAATTCTTTGGTTGGTTCTTTACACATTTTTGACAGCTAAATATTATGGGCTTTGTTGGTCTGATGTGAGCTCTGATGAAGTTATTTTCCTTAAACTGAGGAAGATAAGTGTTGTCATATGTACATCAAAAGTATATGAAGAAGTGAGTATCAGTAGAGCTTATAAACAGTGCTGAGTACACAAAAATTTTTCTTTCATTTGTGTCTCAAAGACTGTGATTTTAATAGAATAAAACAAGCCCAAACATACAAACAACAAAATCACAAACCTTAATGACCCTGTAATTCCTTTCAAGAGAGCTTTTTGTATGGATTTGTTATTTCACAATGATGCTGTTCTTCAAGTTGAGATCAGAAATTTCTCTTCTGGGGCTAAAGTGCACAGTTTAAATAATACTAAATTCCTTCATTAAAGTAAATCATGGTCCCTTTCTTTTGTCATATTACTGTGAAAAAATTCAGTTGCTACAAATTTTGGCAGGAACCAGTGTGAGATACATAGTGCAATACATTTTTAGACATAACCCTAAGGAGTGTAAATTTGCTGCTGAATTGTGAATACTTTGGTTGTTTTATTTTTCAGCTACTGATAACCTGAACTGTTTTTAAGTCTATTTTCTACATCTTCTTATCACCTATGCTAAATATAGTGTGCATCAAAGACAGTCAAATTTTTTATTAATTCCTCAATTACTATATAAAGTAATTTTTTCAAGTAATGCAAACTCCATACTTTTAAGACAGTTGTCCTTTCCATGATCAAATATTATTTGGAACAGCCATCTGTCACACACAGTTTTATTTTCCAAACAATTAACTATGAATTGTGCTTTTTTGTTTCTTAGGTTAACAGGATTTCATCTTCCTCCACCTGTGACAAGTACAAAATCTGTGTTTTCACTGCGCTTGACAAGTGACTTTGCAGTTAGTGCTCATGGGTTTAAAGTTTACTATGAAGGTAAGACATTATTAACAAAATATGTTGGTTTTTTTCCCCCTCTGATCTGTACACATAAAAAAACAAAACATCTCACAGAAATATACAAAAATACACATATATAACCTCACCCAAGTTACAATATTTTCTTTCCATGTTATCATTCACTGATGTATAGGGTGATATCTGAAACCAAAATATTTAAAACTCTACAACCTATAGCCTCATCCAGACACAAATATTTTATGGTCTCTAATAATAGCAAGTTCTTTAAATACTGAAAAACAGAATTGTTATTGTTCTGGTCCTTCTGATACATGTTTATTCAAATTAATGTCAAGACATTATTAATTAGGCTTGAATTTCGCTGGATAGTGGCATCTGGAAGTTTTATGGATGGAATCTGTTTGTTTGCACGGGAGAAATGCTGACTCAGTTCTCTCAACAGACACAAAGCTATTTCTCCTTTGCAGTTTTTGATTGTCTGTAGTTTTCACACAGAGACTGAAGTTAATGTGCTGCAACATGTATTCCTGAAGTCCAGAAGTTCATAGTATTGTTTATGTATATATATATATATGTATTATATATGTATGTTCCAGGAAGGATCTTGTTCATGATCCATTTCAGTATAGTAGTGTTTGAAGTGTTGGTTTATATCATGCATTCATTTTTTAAACCAATTTCTTGGTACCAGGACTATGAACAAGTTTTTGTAGGATATAAACAGACACTGTTTTTTTCTCTTTTTCTTTGTTATAGTGTTTTGTGTTTTGGTTTTTTCATTTTTGGATTTTTCCCCATCTTTTTTAAGTACACTTGGTGTTAAGACACTTGATTTTTCTGTTTCCATTAAGTGTCACTGTCAGCAAAGCCGGAGCTATAGTAAACTGCCTGGAGAAGTTCTGAGGCAATTATTGTACCCTACTTGGTCCCATATGCAACAGAAAATAATCCCTGAGAAATTAACCAGCTGAGTAACACTTTGAAAGCTAGGAAACTATCCTAAAATTGATAACACAATGAAGGGCTGCTGTAGAAATACAGTCCAGAATCACTCTGTAGTAAAATGTCTTCAGCTGTTGATATAGTTTACCTTCAGGTATGATGCATTAGAGTTTTACTTCATACAGAAATTCCTTCCTATATATCAAGATATGAAATTAAAAACATAAAATAATTTTAAAGCTTTTTTTTCATTGAATTATTAGGGATAAAATAGCTGAAATAATTAAACAATTTTTTTTTCTTTTTGGAGGGGGAGAGGGTTTGCACATAAAAAAGAGGTAATTTAGAAAAGAGATATTCAGACTATATATAATTGGTTTTGTCTAGATTATAGCCAGATTTGCAGTCTGTTAATTTTTCAAGCATTTGGTAACTGTTCAGCAGCATCATTATTAAAAGTGTTTTATTAAAATGCAGTATGCAACTTCTATGGATTTTTAACTATGCAAAATATAATATATGCCTCTTATGCATAAATGGAATTCATAATATATATTATCATCTGTTCTTATAAAGAGCTTACTGAAAGATTTTGCACTGCTAATTCTAACAGACAACATACTATGTCTCTCAGTTATGATAGAGAATAATTGAAACTAAAGTGGAAGATCATCTATAGACTTCAGCTTTCACACGTGACTGACTCCTCAGCTCCTCATAGTTCCTTTCTAGGTGAAAATAACATGCTGATTAATAGAACTTGAGATCCTGGGTCTGTATAAATTTGGGGAAATTTTACCTTCAACCACAGAAATCAGCATTTTAGAACAAAACATAAACTTGTTACTTTGAACTTGATACTCATCTCTTTTGAAACTGTTATTTTGTGCAATTAGGAATTTTCAAAAAAGTTAGGCTGGATACAAGAGCTGTAGTTCAATGGAGTCTCCCTTACCAGGTCTATTGTTTTAAGAGCTGAATCAAGGTAACTTCATTTGGTCAGAGAATTTTTCTTTCAATACCTGTTTTTTCTCTGGCTTCATGTGAAGCCACCCTCTTTATACCCAGATAGCAAAGAAATGAAAACTCATTACATTACATTATATTCATTTAATGTCTCTTTCCTTGATGTGAGAGAATAGATGTATTTAAATGATAATCATATCAGGGCAATTTCCATTTCTGCTCTTGTACTCTTTGTGAACATGTATAACCCTGCAATCAACATTTTGAGATCTGGTTCTGCCTAGTATCCAGTTTTCAAAAATTTTGATTGCCCAGTAGCTCCTTCTTAGCTTCTTGATGAAACGTCTGCATACTTAGTATCAGGCCTCATAATTTAAAACTTCATTATGGATATGTAATTTGAAATTTAAGATAGAAATGATTAGCAACCTGTCATTGCAATAAAGCAAAATGATAGAGGTGGGATGAGAGGATAGGGTGAGAAGTAACAACATATATCTGAAGGGATTAGATCCAGTTGTAATATGAAAAAGAAGGAACGTAGCTTTCATAATCAGAGATAATTTAAAACATTTTCTTTTGAAATGCTTTGAAATAGATTACATACTAGATGGTTATATGGAATCCATTACTGTTCGCTATTTAAAGTAAAAAAAAAAAAATAAAAAAAATGAAGATGCCAAACATCTATTTTTCTGACTTCTCATGCTCTTGGCAAACTTGCAGTTGAGCTGAAACTTGATAAGAAACTCCAGAGTACCTGACAGAATCTGTGGGAAATATGAATCTCTGGTGGTCTTTCTTGATCATAGCATATAAACATATTTGTTTTCTGATCTCCTGAGAATAAAAATGTTTATGAAAAGACATCAAATGATACCATTAATAGAAAGACTATGCTGAGCCACCATATGTAAGCCACTGCAATTGCATTCAGTCAAACCAAGTGAACTACAGACCACAAAATATCAGCTCTGGCCTGCTAAACATCAATATCATAATCCTCAGTCTGCAATCTGTGTCCCTCCATTCTTCTCTTCTCTCCTTCTTTCTCTTCTCACCCCTCTTTCTTTCCACTATATCAAGTGGGATATTTGAGTTATCTTTGATACCAATATGCACAAACTTCATGTTCACCTTCTTCATCATTCAGAAAAGAACACATCTGATAAACATACCTGTCTATATAGCACAATATCCCTGAAGAAAAATTATTTCATGAGAGTAAACTGGAACATTTTACTCAAAAGTAATACACTTCACTTACAGTAACAACATGAAATGGTGAGATGCACTAAAAATTAAGAAGGGATTTTGAAAAAATCCTGGTGCTAATTTTATCACTGTCTAGTGACACAACATTGCTGGCTGGAGTGAGAAATGGGGAAGTTCTAAGTCGGATGATTCTGTGCCAGTTTTTTTTTTTCTGGAGAGGTTTCTGGGGAGGTTTTTTCATAGCTTTCAGGCTCTCTACAACATGAATGGATATTAATATTTAGAGAAGGAATGCTATACTTAATCTCCTATTTGATAATTTAGGCTTTAGTACAGTGTTGCTGTGCCCTTTTATTTTTTGGTGGTATAATTTGGTTTTGGAATAGAACAGTTTGATGCACTTTTCCATTTCCTGTTGTCCTAAGATACATAAGCAGCTTTATTCATTGAGAGTACAGGAGGGGAAATACAGCTGCTGAGAAAGAAAGCAGCGTAGCAGCTTGGCTACACAGCAAAGGGGATTCAATGGACCTAGTCCTGCTTTGAACAGTGCTTCCTTCTGTTCTCACTGTGTTATTTTACAGCTATTAAACAGGTAGCTGACATTGCTAAAATCATTGACTTAATTAAGAAATGTACTGCTAGAATTTATGGCAATCATTATTCAAGTTAAATATGATAGACATTTTTGTGTTATCCTATTGGCCATGGCAAAGAATAGAAAAAATTAATATATAGATTACTCTTATAGTGAAAACTCTGAATTCCCAGGAGGTGAATTGCAAATGTTTATAATAGTGGTATGAAATATAACTTTATCTGGTTTGTACTGCTGCACATAATTTTAAAGCTGAGTTATAAAACTGAATTATTAGATTGTATAAGTAATGAAATGGTCTTCATGTTTGTACTGGAGCACTGCTATAGAGTTCAGCAATTCTGCTGAAACGTTTTTGAGAGGGATATGAGAGCAATGTTAAAAATTTCAAGAATGATCACAGCATTATGAATAATGGGAGATGGGGAAGCAAAGGGACCAGATGGTGTTTATTAACAGAATAGGATTTCCCTCTAGTGACTTCTGTGGACTTATCATGCATTTCTTTCAGCAATATTAAGAAAAACTGGTAGCTGATGTACAGCATTATAGAAGCATGTAGATAAAAAATACTAGTAGGACTTAAATATGCCATGATGTGGGTGCTAAAAATAATTTTGGCAGTTGGTATAAAGCTAGAGAATGTGAACAAATAGGATAAACCATTTTTAGCTCTCCTGCATATCAGAATTCAGAATATGGCTACAAATAGTCTAAATCTTGGATTCAGGTAAGGTTCATAAAGTCCTAGCTGTATAAAGCTAATAATATCACTGCTAGCTTAATATAAAATTTAAAGGAGTAGTAGTGAATTATTGTTTAATGTTGGAGTGCTTTCTACAAGGAATGCACTTAAAACCTTTTTGCCAGGTTGGAGTTGCAAAAGCCACAGAATTTAAGCTGTAAGTTTGTCACTAAGCTTGCTACCTAAGGATATTACAGGCTCTTTGTTGTTGCTGTTCATATTTAGCCATATCTGCTGTGGGTATGTCTGGACTCTGTCATTACATTCCTTCAACAACGCCTTAATAAAAATTAAAGGGAAGGGAATTGTTAAATTGCATAGATACATTTAAATGAAACACACTAAATCTAACAAGGCAACATGCTAGACATAAGCCAATATATATTGTCTGTTTTTACTTCTATTCAACATGTTGGGCAACGAGAAGCAAAAAATAGGTGCTGGAGTTTTTGTATTTTGTCTGAATATATGAATATCTGCCAAATTGTCTTGGAAGTCCCAGAAAATCATCTAACACGTCCTTTTTGTCCTGGAATACTTGCTTGGATGGAACACATCCCACTAATGCTTCTTCATAGATTTGTATCTACTACAGATTTTTTTGCCATTTCTAATGCCAGATGGATAGTAAAGCTGTAGCACAGAAGACATTAAATTCCTTATGAAACCAATACCAGGTTGCCATTTTTACTATTTACATTTTTACGTTTTATTATTCACATATTTGCTATTTTACCTCTATGTTGCACTGGTACCACCATTCCTGTATTAGTCCTGAGGTCACAGACAGAGAAATAGGTCTGTGGACTTAACCTGGTTAATTTTATAGCATTTCACACTATTTTCTTGACACCACAACTACTGATTTGGCTAAAGAATAACTTCTGGAAACAAAGTTAGCTTTTGATGACATCAAGCTTCAAGAAAGCTTTCTTTGATCCCACTGATCACTCTGCCACACTTAGAAGTCAGACTTTTTAATTCTGATTTTTGAACTTCCAGCCACTAGCTTTGTTCTGCTTTTATCTGCTAAATTATAGAGCCCTTATTATTAGCATCTGTAAATTCTTATGGAGGTTCTTAAGTACTGCAATAAAATCACAGGCTTCACAATACTCTTTCTCTTTAATATGGGCTTTTGGAGCATTAATATAAACTAATTTTCCAAATAATGAATTCTTTTCTGTCATTCTTCTGCATTTTCATCATTTTGTGACAGCTGTGTGAAAAAGGGCTCTGATCAGTACATTTGTCTAGCTGAGGCCTGTACCTGATCACCATAACCTGTGCTATCTTCTTATTAAATCTTTTTTTATCCTTCAGAGCAATCCCTTTCTGTCCCTCTGCATGTGGGAGGGTTTAAAGGTCTGAGTGCCAGCTACTAGAGCCAGGCTGGAGATGTAGGTAACCCTGGCCTGGTATCAGCTACTGGAGAGACTGAGGTCTCTGTGCCAGCTACTGGAGTGGGTGGTGGCCTCAGCTGCTGCTCACTGGGGTGGGAATGGTGTGTGTCCCAAAAAACATCCAGCAGGAGGAACCATGAGCGAAGCAAGTGAGGGGCTCAGTGCCAGCGCTTGGAGGAAGCCGTGTGACAGGTGGTGAGGCAGCGTGATAACAACTGTCTTCAGCCTCTCCATAGCTGGGTGTGCATGGGTCACTCACTTGCACACTTCCATCTGGACTAACCAGCAGGAAGGAGGTTCTGGATCTAGGGTGAGGTATCAGGAGGATGGGGAGTCCATGCTGGACAAGTAAGCCAGTACTGCATGTTTGCTAGTAAGCATTGAGCTGGACCAGCCAGTGATGAGGGGACCCCTGGGGCCAGTAAGAGGGCCTGGAATCTGGGTGGGGTTGCCAGGCAGGCAGAGGGATCACGCTGGTACTTGTGGGACCTGTGAATGTATGTGTGTTCATGAAGTCAGGCTGTGTGTGTGCCTTCATGAATGACCTCCTGAGTCTGCCAGACAAAGAGAGGGCTTGGCCACAGGTGCTCATGTTCATGGGCGTGCTGTCAAAGCTGTCAAACCAGTACCTTGCCTGTGGCATCCTGTTGGTGTCTTGTGTGTTTCTGTGTGTTTCTCTGGGACACTTGCTCAGCTGTGAAACTGGTTAAATATACAAATGGGAAAGCAGTAGGAAAGTCCATTGGCTTGGAGTCACATCCCCAGGCTGCAAGCTGCCCCTGGTTGCTGGTTCCTGTGGCCAAGCAAAGAAATGTCCAGGTTTCAGAGCTGCTGGAAGCAGTGGTCAGCTGCTGCTGAAAGCAATGGCCACTTATTACATCCCTTCAGATGCTTAAATGTCATTTGGGTTCATCAAGCATAGTTTGCCCTTGGTAAATCTGTGCTAACTACTCCCAATTAATATCATCCTTCAGGTGAAGGAAAATGGATTACAAAAATGTGCTCTTTAGGCTGCTTCCAGGAATTGAGGGAATTATTAGTTTATAGTGCCTGTAGTGATCCCTCTTGCTTTCATTAGGACAAGTGTATCACTAACCTGTCTAATCATCAAGGACTACCACTGATTGCTATAATTTTCCATGGACTATAGACAGCATCTTTTCAGTCAGGGTATGAGAGCTCTTCTGGTACCCTTAGATAAATCTGTGAATTGAATATATCCAGCTTTTCGATGTAAAACCAGAACAAATTATCTCTCTCCTTCCCAGTTGGACTAATACATGAACAGGTTACTCCTTATGAAGAACAGTGCACACAAGGCTTGGAGTTCTTTGGCCTTTTCCATATTGAATATTATTGTCTTTGCCATCTGGTGAATCTGCAATTTTCCCTGTTCTTTTTTTGGCACTAGCATACTTGTAGAATCCCTTTGTATAATCCATGAAACCCTTCAGTGTTAGTGACCCTTGGACTTTGACCTTCTTGATTTTGTTCCTAAGCACCATATCTATATGCCTTTCTTTTTTACTTTTTTTTTTTGTCTGTACTTCTTTGCATTTTAGTTCATTAAGAAGTTCCCTTGTTAGCCTCATGAGTCATTTGCCAAAGTTCACTTCCCCTTAAAATAGTTGGGATGTCATTTAAAAAATCAGCCATCTCTCTGACTGCACTTCCTCCCCATAATTGCTTCCCAGGAGATTTTGCCTAACAATTCCCCAGATAAATCCAAATATGATGTCTAAAAGTCTAGTGTCCCAATTTTAGTACTTACTTCTCAGCCTTCCTTCTAAACCTGGGCTCAATTTTCTTTTACTCTGTCGTTAGGTCCCTGGCCCATGAAAACAGTATTTTTAAAGGCCTTCCTTCTGAGTTAAAAATATTCTCATTTGTGTTGATCAGGTAGTTCATTTCTTCCCAGCACTTCTACTTCATCTTCAGATAAGGTACTATGAATACGAAGCCTAGACCCTTGGAGACAACTGTGCAACGAGTCATTGGTCTGCTGGATGCACTTGCAGCCAGAGCTTTTCTCCTGGTCAGAAGGGTTGAAAGGAATGCCAACACCTTAAGGGATCACATGCTCCTCATTCTTCACCTCAGAATACCCTATCACCTCAGATCAGCTCAAGGTTTCCCTTGGTTGTGTTATTACCACTCAGAGGAGTGAGTAGCATGAAGTAGCTGTTGTAAAGCTGAAAAAAGAGCAATTTCTCTGTAAAATTATGTGTCTGAGCTCCAGGTGAGATGTACACAGTCCAAGACTAGAGGTTTGCATGCAGGGGACTGTGCCATGCAGGAGGGAGTATCTGACTCCTAGAACCTCTCAAAAGCTCATTATGGATGGCTGTGTCACTTTATTATCAGTATGCAAAAGTACAGTTAGGGATTGTTTCTGCTGCCAAATATTTGTCATCCTATTTTTGGGAGAATATGTGATAAATTCATCTAAATAGACTTGTCATTCTCTTCCCTGTTTCTTCATTGGAAAAATAACATATAATTTTTAGGAAAAAAGCTCATGCACATGTGCCTGATTACAGATCTCGTGTTTTATTCTACTATAATTAGCAGTTAGACTTTAGTGGTTGTTGAGTGCTGAGCTTTCTTTGATTAGTCTTAAAAAAAATAAATAAATAAGTTGATTGACTAGAGAGCCACAGAACATGCATAATTTTGCTCCAGACAAAATGAATGGAAATATATTTCTTTGCTTTAAAATTTGCAAAAAAGGTCATTCTTTGAAAGTTAAAAACCAATGAATAACCTATCATTTCTTCTGCCTTGAGAAAAACTTAATTATTGGCAAAAAAAAATTTCTTTCCCTTAGTCTGGTAAAAATTCACTTACTATTTCAATGTTCTGTTTAATTTATTTCTTTCAGAATAATGTTGTTAAATAAGCCATATTTGTCAACTTGTGGTACTGCAATTTATCATTTTGATATCCTCCTCATATTGAAGCTTAACTAAGACAGTGATTAATTTGAAATCTTAATTACATGTCAGCTTTACTTTAGGGTTGTTTTTTTTTAATATTTTCAATGTCATTTTTCATTTAAAGAATAATTGAATATATACTGCAAGTCTTGAAAGAAATTTCACAAGAGATTCTAAGGTTTTCTTGGTGAACTTACATGCTTCAGTTGCTGGACTGTCATATTGTTAAGATAAGTACAGTACCCTGACAAAAACAAATCTTAAGGAAATCTAATGTAAGACTCACATTTTGATCCCATGTCTAGACAAGCAGTGATAACTGTAATCCAGTATAGCTGGAACAGTATTCTGCAGGAACCTGTATATACTGCCCATTAAAGTATCTCATTAAATGCAGCTCCGTGTTTATTAGCAGGTGCCTCCTTCAAGTTTTAAGTCACAGTTCAATGAAATTTTGAAATACTAATTCACAATAGCAGACTTCAAAATATCCATACAATTCATAAAAATGAAACTGCTGATAAGTACCACTTACACATCTAGAACTGCATGGCTTAATCCTTCAATCTGCATTTGGTTTTTTATAGCATTTTGGCTTTGATTTGTGATAGCTTTGACAGAAATTCTGTAGCAATAATATCAAAATATAGAGAGATCTGCAAGAACAGGTTCAGTATGCCAGCATGCAATCTTAAAAACTCTTCAAAAGACAGGAACTCTGCAGATGGAGAAATTCATTTATGAACAGAAGATAATACAGAATAATACAGAATTGTAACCTCAAAGACTTATTTTGTCATCTTAACAGATTTTCAAAATTTGCAAGTTTTTCACATGAGTTAAATTTAGAGTTCATATTTGGACACTTAGATCTATAAAAGATAGTCATACTGTTGAGCAAAACTTACTTGACATGTAAAATGCTTGGAAACAGGTGAACTTTAAGCATCCAGTTATGTCAGTCACTAACATCATTCTGAACAATAGCAGTATAATCATTTAGTGGTGATTATGACAACATTTTGATTTTAAGATTAATAGAAAAGCAATTGTTTACTCAGCACTGGAATTCTCTTCCTATTAAAATGAAATTTACTGGAAGTGTATTGTGAAAGATACTTACTTTTTTTGATCAGTTCTTGCAGAGAATTTCTCAATAGCCTATGAGGCCATACAAGCAAAACCCTATGCAAATGTAGAGAGCTTTGACATAGATGGATAAAAATATTGTGAACTAGATGGTCAGTCAAATGCCTTAGAATTTGAAAAAAAAATTAAATTAATGAAATTAATTTATAATTAATTTTATATATTAGATAAAAGTAAATATTAATCTTCTCTCTGGAAGAGCTATTCTCCTTTGAATCCCTGAACACCATAAAGAAAAAGTCATTCCTTTGCTGGGTGATAATAGGCCACTAACATTTCATGGATCACCAGTGGCATATTACAGCTAAAAATTATTTAGCTAAGCTGCTTGTCTAAGATAAATACTATAGATGTATTTGGGAAGATCACAAAATATTGAAAAAATTTTAAAACTTAATTTTAAAATTTCAAAGTTAACTTATTTTTTAAAACATATTTATTCTAAGAAAAAAAATCATAATGAATCATTGATTTTGGATAAATTGATGAATTTGTGATCAATTCTTGATAGATTTTTTTATTAAAACTCTGAGAAGATTACATACTAAAAAAAAATTAGATCATTACATGTAGAATGTAACATTTTAAAAGAATTTTCTGAAAGCAATACCAATGAAATAATAATAAAAAAAACCCCATTAAAATATCAGCTGAAATTTTGGTGCAGAACTCTTATACCTTCTTTTCTTTGGTTTTTGATTTTATTCTGCATTTTTCCTCCTATAAAATACCATCTGAAGATATGTGTATAGGTGAAATGAATTATGATATGTGTATAGAAAAAATGAAGAAACCTGGCATCAGAAAACAGTCTTACTGCTTTCATATATTAAAAAAAATTAGAAGACTAGGAGACATCCTTACATATTTATTGCATGATTAAAGAAGAAATAGAAATATAAGGATAGCAACAGAGTTTTTTAAAACTGAATTTTTCATTAATGTTGCTCTACACTTAGTCTTCTATCAATGTGCTTCTAAGCAATGTGTTCTTAGTTCTTTTAGGACCAGGTATCATTTCTGCTTGCAGCATTCAATTCCCAATCTCTCTAAAGATATAATGAACACTGATGCACTTAGTGCCAGTTGTAGGGATGATTTTGTGATGAAATATGCATCCTATGGGAAATTATTTGAAATCACAGTGTAAGAAAATGCTCCTAAACGATGGCTTCTCAACATGAAGTCCAGGTCTGAACTGATGATGTAGAAATAAAAGTCTGTGCTAAATGCTTATTCTTCTCAGCACCCTGTCACTCCAGATTACTAGTTAATAGTAAGCAGATAGATGACAAGAATAAGATGTTTATAGGCAAATATTGTTGTTAAATAACAATGTGCTGTGTCATCTTTAATTACAGTGTAGCATTGCTCAGTTCTGTACTTGTCACAAGAGCTCATACAATAAGCAATAATGTGTTATTCTGGGCATGAAGCATCTTCATTTGGAAAAACTCTTCCACCCACAATTCTACTACTAGCACACCTAAAATACATTCCAGCTTCACATATTGTAAAGATGCAATGAAATACAGTCTCCTCATCTGGTTCCAATCCCCAGCCATGGGCAGGGACACCTTCCATTAGACCAGGTTTGTCAGAGCTCCATCCAACCTGACCTTAAACACTTGCAGGGATGTGGCATTCACAGCTTCTCTGGTCAGCCTGTTCCAGTGACTCTCCACCCTCACAGCAAAGAACTTTTCACAGAATCCCAGACTACTCTGCATTGGAAAGGACTCACAAGGACTACTGAGTCCAACTCTTAAGTAAATGGCCCTTACCAGGATCAAGTCTGTGACCTTAGCAAAGAGCACCATCCTCTTTTTCAGAAAATCTAATCTAAACACAAAGTTTGAGTCACTTCTTTATAATTTAAATTCATTTATTTATTTATTAACTATTCATAGGATATCTCTTACCACACAAGTGCAGCATAAAATAACTTTTAATAGAACCAGAAAGAATTGCTCAGAACCAAGGAGTTAATTGGAAAAGAAGAAATTCTTGAAAGATTAAAATGGAAAAAGAGACAGAACTTAAGCATTGATGAAACAGGTTTAGTTATAACTGCAAAGTGATAGGAAGACTCTTATGAGTTCCTCACATTAGTGTTGGTAGGGAACACATTTTAATTTTGACCAATGGACCAAGACAAATAAGCACAGCACTAGAGAAATTTTCAGAGGGCTTACCATCAGCTTGGTGAGATTAAGTCAGAACTAATGAAGAGAAAAAGGAATTGAAAAAGCAGTGAAAATTATTTTATTATTTAATGTCACTATTACTTTTGAGGTCCTACAGACTTCTGATTCCTATTGTCATGTTCTTTTCTCTCTCTGCTCAGCATCCACCAGGCAATGAAGGAAGCAATACCAGGGAAATAATATGGATGAAAATAAATTTTGTTGCATCTGTATTATTCCCTCATCCTTTTCTCTGGTCCAGCCTGCTGTATGGCTCAAAAACATCAAAAGGAACCCAAGCAACCAAAATCATAAACGAGATACACACAACTGATGGTGTGAGAAAACATAGCTCCATTGACAACAGCACATTTACTTTAATTTAAAACATTTATCAAACTGTATCTTGATGCAACATGTGTAATGCAGAGTGACAATAGGAGTCTTAGAGTTGTAAATTGACTTATAACAGTCTTAGAGTTGTAAATTGACTCACTAATTATCTGCATTTCAATGCTTAAAACCTGCTGACAGATTTATTCACACAAAACTGATTCTTGGTGCTTAGAAGAAAATGCATCACAGTATTTTGGATTCCCAAGATTGTTTTGAGTTGCAAAAGCTCCAAGAAGCAAGTTTGTTATGTTTGGTTTGGGGTCTTTCATGACAGGATTACACAGCATGTCTGTTACATTCACTTCAATCCATTTTAATCACTATACAGACTTGAAATGACAGAATAAAAATGAAAAAAGTCACAAAGATTAAATTTGTATTACAGATTGAAAATAGTTACAAAAGAGAAACTTAAGAATATGAAATCTTAACACTGGTTTTTCCTTCTGGACTGTTTCAATTTCCCTTGAGACTGAGACTTTTTGCCAGCCTCTCGTTCAGAACCCCTTTGGTTTTGAGTTTGGCTTTTCCATGTGAGATATTTCAGAGTATACTTTCACTGCTCACTTCTAAGGGATGGGGTTCTTTTCTCTTCTTCTGTATCTATATTTTAGAACTGAAATCAAATTTATTTATTTTAAAGACAGCATCCTCTGAACTGTCCATGAAAATAATGATAAGCATCAGTCTTCTCTGCAAGTAATAATGGCAAAAATTCAAAAGAAGGAAAAACAGATACTGCCCTGTTTTCTTGCATTGGTTTCCTTTCTTAGGAGGTTTTTAAATTTCATTTTAATGGCATTGTTTCTATAGCTCTCTCCTTTAATCCCAGTACCCTGTCTTGTAGGTGGCATTTTTAAAGACTACTACATCGGTTTATAACTCCTATCATGTGTGAGGGATTAGGTGGTCAGGATTCACTACACAAGTCTTCCAATACACATTACAGTGCTGATGTCAATATCCTGTATTTCAGACATCCTGTACTGTAGAGGGTAGAAGTAAACAATTCCAGAGTACAGTGGTGTTTTTTGTACTTCCTACTGGCTAAAGTAAGCATAAATGACTAGCACTTGTAGGGGTATAGGTAGGTCATACCTGGCCACACTGCAACACACCATTTGTTCTCTGCATTGCCATGATCACACAAATTTGAGTATTAATGCTTTTGACATCGTTCCCCAGAAATTTAATCAGTTTTGCCCTATTTTCACATAAGTGCATGTGACATGGTAAAAAATGTAAGTACTTGTGGCACCATTGCTGTTCCTGCCTTTGGGTCACAGATGAGCACTGCACTGACTCCCAGGGCAGCTGGGACTTTCAGCTCGTGGGAGTGCTGGAAGGCCACAGCAGTATTTCAATTAAACTGATCCTCTCCTCATCAGAGCACTAAAGAGCTAAAACCTCCTCCATACTGCTACCCTCAACCAACTTGTCTGATCATTTCACCTGCTTTTTGCTGGTGAGTTTTTCCTATGATTTTTGCCTGTATGCAACAAGGGCGAGAGTAGCTTTCAGTCTCTTACTGAATTTGTCCTCTTCATGGGAAGTCTGAAGCTAGGAAATTTATTCAAAGAATTTACTTGGATTTTCTCTAAATTTAATGATATGGCCTACAGATCTGGCCTAAATATGTGTGTCTCCATTCCTGATCAAAATTTAAACTCCATTACAGTTTATCTGACCTGTTGACTCTTTTTTGTCTTTGAGAATAACTTAATTAATTAATAATTATATAAATTAATTTTGTTCATAGATCTTCTATGAGCAGGAGGAATTGAAAAATTCAATACATTGGTCCAAAGCCAAATTGAATTTCCAGTTTATTTCTTTTTTTTGGTAATGAGTATTGCTAATTACCAATCATGGTAATTAGCAATGGTGTGATGCTCACACCATCAGAAGAATAAAAATTTGAGATTTACATGTACCTCATCTTCTAGTTTTAATCTGTACAAGTTTAGCACAGGAAAACATAAACATTTAATTTACCACAGAAACTGCACAGAATTCTAAGGATGGTTATCAACTGATTTTACCTTAGGAACAAGAAAAAGGAACTAATTAGTTGTAACAATCAGCATCTGTTGAAAATCACCTGTTTTTTATTTTGTGGCAACAATTCAGTCTGTTTGTTTGGTATACAAAACAAATGTATATATCCTATATAGCCACACATTAAAGCGGTAGATTTGATTTAAAACTGTTGTTTAAAACAAGTTACCATTACAGTTTTCAAACAAATGGAAAGCTTTATTTCAAGGCTTGGACTACACACCCTTGTCTTTCCAATAAATATTATAAGAAACATCCAATGTTGATTTTCACATTACAGAGAAGATAATTTTTAAGGAAAAAATAAACCAATAGATTTTCTGTGATTCCAGTCAGACTACTTTGAATATTTTTCTTTAGACCCTCATAAATATGATATACTATTTTTTAAACAAAAGTTAATATATCAGGAGCTCCTGTTCATGTCATTCATTTGGGCCTAAAATCATCTTTTCTGTTACTGGTTTGTTCTGGGAAAACACTAATAAAATATTGTTTTCTTGTAACAGAATAAACATAAGCTTGAACTACTTGTTCCATGATTGAACAGTGCACCCAGGAAGCAGTGGAAATTAACAGCATACTGGGCTGCATCAATGCAAGTGTAGTCAGCTAGGGAAAAAACTAGGGAAAGCAAAATTTTTCCACAGCTTTTAAATCTGGAATATGGCATTCATTGTTGGATCCTCAGTGCAAGAAAGATGCTGATACATGGCAGCAAATTCAGGGAAGGGTCTTCACTCACCCTCCAAAGAAAGGTGAAGGGACATGTGTTTCTTCAGCCTGTAGAAGAGTTTCTGGGGACAAGGAGGTGTCACAGTATTCTTAAAATACTTGTATGGAGCTTAGAGAGAAGGGTCTTCACTGAAGTGAATGGAAAGATAGACATACTTGCCTGTTGCAATGCAGTTAGGAAAAATGGTATGACCCAAAGAATGTACCCCCAAAAATGTAGACTTGTAAGTTCTTTCTCTTATCTTGTTCTCCCCAGGTCCCCTTATTGATTGTGTAAATCCCCCACACCCCCTTCCCCTGTCCTGAAAAAGGGGTGCCTGCCTCTCAATACCTCTTCCTCTTTCCCTCCTGCCATCTCACCCCAAAGGATCCCAAGGAATAAAGCTGCAACTGCCATCTCAGCAAAGGGAAAGAGCCTCGTTTTTAGGGTCTCCTCTGGCAACCTAAAACTACCTCCCCTGCCTCCCTGCCTGCTGTGGGGTGGACAGAGGTAACAGAGGGGCTGGGGACTAAGTTATATAGCACTTGCCAAAATTGTCTAGAGTGACTATGGAATCTCCCCTTTGAGATCTATTCTTCTAGTTGACCCTGCTTTAAGCAGGAGGTAGGACTAGAGCTCTCCTGCAGTTTCTCTAACCTGAATTATTTTATGACTCTATACTAAGCAACCCATAGAAAGTAACCAAGAGAAATAATTTTAACTTCCTAGTTTAATATGAATATCGAAGGCGCATCCCTGAAGAATTTATTTCCCTGCAAATACAGACAGATTTTGAAGTTGGCTTGATATAGATCAAATTAAATGTAATTTTATTGTCAGAGAAAAGCAAAGGCTGGAAAAAGAACCTGAAACTGAAGGTCACTGGGTCAGTTTCATACAGGCTATGCTCTAATTCAGTGGGACACAGTCCCACAGGGGCTCAACACGGGTAGCAGAGCCAGGGTCTGGTAACAGGGTGAGGGCCAGGCTGGAGACAACATAGTGCCAAAAGTCCTTACAAGAGCTAAACCTGCTACATCACAGGGCCAAGAGATCTGTGCAGCAGACATCTGAAGACTGGCTGGACGGCACTGATGGATCTAGATGGGGATGAAGTGGGGCTCCTGAGTCCATGAGTAGAAATGTGAATCCCAGTTGATGCTGAACAGGTTCTATTGCTGCCTTCAGTGCCTTGGAATTTAATCTGTCTCAGGTTATTTTTACCTTGTGTATGTATGTTGTCCTTTTTTTTTTTAACTGTGCTAGTTGCAAGTGTGCAGATCCTGCAGTTTTACTACGTATCTTGAAATCTGTAAATAAGCAGATCTGATCTGTTTATCTTCACTACATTATTTGTACTTTATATTTCTGAATTGACAAGTCAGAAATACCATCATGTCAAGTTCCACAGGACAATAATTTTAACATTTGTAACCAGGTGACTTCTACCTTCAAAATAGCTCATAAGACACAATGAAAGTGTTTGCAGTACTAAATTTAGTTTATCTCAGAGAACATGTTTTGGACTTCAAATCATTCTCTGAAAAGAAATTATTTTTTCCTACTGATTATCTGGAAAGCATTAGCTCTCAAATTTTGAGAACCAAACTAGGAACCTGCCACCATGAGGATCTTGATTGTAAGAATGCTCCACAGAGGGATCTGGGCAGGCTGTATTGATGGGATGACACCAGTTATATGAGGCTCCTCACTGGGGTCCTGCCCTTGGCTCACAACAACCCCTTGCACAACTACAGGTTTGGGGCAGAATGTCCATAAAGTTACTGGGTGGAAAAGGACTTGGGGGTGCTGGTCAACAGCCAGCTGAGCAAGAGCCAGCATGTGCCCAAAGGTGGCCCAAAAGTCCAGTGACATCCTGGCTTGCGTCAGGAGTAATGTGAACAGCGGGATCAGGGCAGTGAATGTCTGATACTGAGCACATTCAAAACTAATCTTTGATATTGATAGTGACTTTCTTTTCAAAATGTAATTGTACCACTTTATTATCTGGTGAAATGAATGTAAATTAATTATATTTTGGATATTTTAAAAGTTTCATCAATTTACATGTTATATTTGAAAGATGTGTAAAACACGTTTCCTACCCTTGAAAGGTTTGCAAGTTGAATGTGTTACAGACCGTACAATATGCAAGACAAAGGGCTGACAGAGCATATTTCTACTATAAGTTTATAAACTTAAATTAAATGTCAAAATTACATTTCCAATACAGAATACCACTTGAATGCTCCTGGACCAGCATTAGAAAGTAAATTAATTAAATTCCATTAATTAAAGCTGCATAAACTCAATGCAGCAATTTATTTGCATACTTTTTGGCTAATTTTTCTGGCCAACTACCAGCTCTGAAAAAAATTAAATGTGGTTAAGTGGTTATCACTATCAATAAGGACTTGTGCCCTTTTCTGTTTAAACACTATTATCTCTACCCTGTGGCACATTAGCTCTTTAATTAGATGGCTCATTCTTTTAACTTTTCTAGAAGTGTTCATCTACTTCAACAAACCATTGAGAGCTTATTAGCAGAAGTTATTTGTCTGTGACTTGTTTTGTAAACAGAAGTGATTTATAAAGAAAAAGAAAAAGAAAGCAATAGTAGTATGTATTATAAAATATTTCTAAAATTAAAGACTTTTTCATAGTAACTTTTTTATTTTCTCTTCTTTCTTGTTTGTTTCTTTCTTTTAGTAATGGCCAAGCATTTTGTCATTTACTAGGAGTTATGTCATCATTGAATTATTTCAAGTGAAAAAAATCTCTGTAACTCATAATACTATCATTAGAAATTCCACTCTAATATTAAACAGTCCTAATTTGCAAGAGCATGGCTTTGCAGCCTGAATCAGAAAAGAGGTTGTCAGAAAGACTGAAATATGGAAAAAGGAAACAATCAATATCTGGCCTTATCAGCTAGAGAGACAATGAATTGTCTTTGAACTGAGGGTTCATGGGAAAATTGAGCAGTTCAAGAAAGATAATTGGATTATCATTAACCTAAAGTGTGTTGAAAAGATATTAGGAATGGAAGTCTAAAGATTGTAGGCAAAAAAAATCTTCAGTTGATTGGTTGAAATTTTAAAACAGAGAAGAGGAATTTAAATCTTAGATTAGTAATTCATCTTTCTAATAATGCTCAGTCTTACAATAACATATGGAAAAGTCAAAATAATTTCTCATACAGAAGAACCAGATGCAGTAGATGAATAGCTTTGCAGTCTGAAAAAGATACCTGTCAGCAGGCTGGGAATTCCTTATATTGATTAGAAAACTCCTTCTAAAATAAAAGTTCTAATTTTAAATTGTCATCCTGCTTGCCAATTCAGTATAATTCAAAATGGGCACTTATTCAAGGTCTAGACTCTGTGAACTTGTTAGCAGATAATCTGTAGTGGTTGTCTCTCAGTCTAGATTGCTGCAGCTGTTCCACTTGTATGGACAATTAGGTATTTATTTCATCAAGGATTTCAATCTCTTTTATTCCAGGTTATTATTCAATGCTCACTTTCTTTCTCATCAAACTTGCATAACCCAGTTAGAGATTAGTTTTTATATCTTCTTATTCAGCTTTATTTAAAATGAGGAAAGTTTTTCTCTCATTAAAAAATTTTGTATTAATAATATTAATTTTTTCACAATTCTTTTTTTTTGGGTCTGTTCTGAGTTTGTTGTGAAGGACTTTTATAAGTTAAAAATATGTAGTTAAATTTCTGACAGAAAAGAATTACTCATATGCTCTGAATAGAATTAAAACAGAAGGATTAAATACTTCATATATTTCATATATTTAGATAATTTTAGTAAGAAATAATCTTTGTTACATGAAAACCATTTTTGTAGTGCAGAAAACAATCACAATTAGATAGTAAAAGAATCTTCTTGCCCAATTTAAATGTAATTCCTTAAAACATATACATTTAAAAATGTTTATAATTGGGAATTATATAAACAAAGGAAAAGGAGAGATTTTTTTACAACATGATAAATCATAGTAAGAGAGAGATGAAGATAAAGTAAAAAAATTAAATATTTGTATTTATAACTTAATTCTGTTGCATAGTATTATGATCTATTGAACCATTCTTTCCTGTATGGTTCATTGTAAAATGTCTTGTGATATTTTTTCTTCAGGGCTGGGATTAATGAGTGAGAGATAGTATTCTTGTTTGGACTCAGAGATGTTTATTATTTCTTATATATGTTCCAATCTCACAGTCTGTGAGTTTTTCAGCACACTAAGCTAACAAACTAAAAATGGAGCCCTAAGCCTCTTTTTACAAGGCCTTTTAAGTGTCAACTACTCAATTATAAAATGTTAACTAGTTTATTTTTACTTCTAATCTAAAAACTAAGCATCTGTGTTCTGCATTGTGGACTTTTCTATTTAATCACACAGTATCACCTAAACTCACAAAGAAGGTGAAAAAAGCAAGACAAGCTCACATCTTAAAACTTCTATTTTTCTACATACATATATATAACTATATCTTAAAATTTTAAACTTCAAATTTTCCACTATGTGATATAACACACTTCTATTCAAACCACACACCCACAGCCTTAGTTCTATCACTTAATTTTGGAAGCTTTTTCCACGGCTTCAGGTTAAATACAGTATTTTCTTGTGGATTAGTGCCCATTAGCACAGAAAACTTGAAATTCTCTGTGCCCATGTTTCTTACACTTCACATTACTGAAATACAAGTCTTATGCTGTTATATATTTATATTAATGTATTTTTCCTTCATTCAAAGAAGCCTAGTACCACTTTAAATACCCCTGTTTCTCATAGCAAGGGCAAGACAAGATTCAGAGTTCGTGTGGAGCCCCAGGCCTCATAATGAAAATAAAAAAAAAAAAAGATCTGGGTTAGTAGACTTGTTCTTATTTCCCATACAGCCTTTACAGCCTTACTGGTATGATTTTTGAGTAGGGGGAAGCCTGGTAGTGACTTCCAGTAAAGTTCCTGGCCTATTAAGGAGCACCAAAACAGTAATGAACTTGAAGGCTTTTGTCATCCCCAGAACTCTACCAGCACCTTGCTAAAGAACCCTTCATCAATACAAATGGCTCCTGATTCTTTTTTATTCTTTACATAAAGGAGCTCAATACAATTTTATTTAAAAGCAAAAGAAAAAAGAAAAGGCACAGTCTAATTAGCCATCAGATATTATTTGCAATGTGGAAGTAATGGCAAACTAAACCAACCTTAGTGTCTCTTCCTGCAGACCAGTCCAGGGGCTCATAGAATGTTAGTGGAGACTGTGATTCAATAGCAGCATGACATGGATTGAATCAGTGCTCATCACTGTTCAGGATTTAACTTTATCCTGAGACTGCTAAATTGCTACAGGCAAGGTAACAACTGCCAGCACCTCTATGCAGTGCACCATAACTTTCTCCTCTACTTTTATTATGAACATAACATTGTTGTGATGTCTTCAGCCAGCAAACCAGGGGAAAAACTCCTAAATGCTACTATATCACAATAAGTTATCTCAAGAACATAAGCAATGTTGCATTTTAATTTCTCTATAAATACAATATTTAAATATTTGTAATCAATTCTATTAAAGTAATTAATAGATCTGTATTTGTACATGTTTTAGCTTAAATAAAATAATCATTTTTTCAGATAATTTCACCATGAAATTGTTCTTTCATTGTCTTTGTAAGTATTCAATTAAGCTTTCAATGTTGAAGCAGTTTTTTATCAACTAATGAAATAAACTTTAATAAAGCACCTATTTCCAAATTAAATGCTTACTGCATTATACATTTACTACATTCAATTCTTACAAAAGTCAATTAACCCTTCATGTGTTCCCTTTAATGTATTTATCTATTTTAATTAAATTTTCCTCTTCTGGAATTTAGTGAATAAATAGGAAAAGCAAAAGTGAACAAATAGCATTTGGCTGTAATGGCAAATGAAATGTTAAAAATTAGAAAATTAAATAATCACTAAAGCCTGTGTGAAAAGCTCACTATTGAGGCTAAACAACTGGTAAGATTAGGAAATAAAAAGGACTTAATATCTATACAGTCACCCTCACCCCTATCCCAAGTATGTAAAAGGTCAGAGAGATCCAGGACACCATAGGATTTCATTTTAAAAACAATGATACTTTAAAAATGATCTATACATGGCCCATAACTAATAAATCATAATAATCATTAAAAAATCTAGATGATTATAGGTCACTCCTCTGCTGTAAACTGTTGAACAGAAGCTTTGAATGAAAAATACTTTTCATCAGCATTCCTAGTGCCGGCAACATAATAAGAATAACAAAATTTATAAAGTACTTCTTAAATTGTGAGGAAGAAACCATTCAGGCCCTTTCAAGTTTCAAGAGCCAAGAGACCCAAGCCTTCAGTCCCAGGACAGAATCTCGTATTTTTAATTGTATAATCTACTTGAATGGATGGCAGATTATCTGTGACATCTGGGAGCATTTGCTCAAGATGACAAACACCAAAAGAAGTGGTCTTGTAAAAGAGACAGGAGAGTGAGCTAGGAGTAGTCTTTAAAATACTCATTTTACCAACTTCTTTTTTAATTACCATTTTTTCTGCAGTTTGTATTTGACATGTATGAAGATGAAATAGGAAATACTAACATGTAAAGTTAATGACAATGCTCACACTTGTTACCAATTTGTTCTTGCCCAATTTCTATTTCTGTGAAGTGCAGCCTTTGAGCTCTATCTGCCCTTCCTATCACTAGCACTGGCAGAGTCTGCTTTATATCACATGAAGGACTGGCAGAAATAAATGAGATGCATCAACTAAAGCTTTCTAATACCATAGCAAGGTAGAAAAGCAAATACAGTCTGTGTACAAAACCATCTCCTTTTCTGAATAAGTGGTTTATTTTGGATATACATAGCTCCTAGTCTCTTTTTGAAGTGACTAGGAAGGAATTCTACTTATAATAACCAATGACAAAGATGGACATTTTGATAGGGCAATATTAATAAAATGAACCTTAGGCAAGATGGGAAAGTGGTATATTGTATTTCAGTAGAAAAATAAATCAGATTAAGCTGAAACAAAAGTAGACAAAATGAAGTATAAATAAACTGACAGGTTGCTTTCTGGATTGAAGGATTTTTTCCTGTCTAGACACCATTAAAATTCAGACTGTGGGTTCCAGCATAGCTTCCCACAAAGTCTACCTGAAAGCAAAGATAAAATCTAGCACTTAATTTGGAATAAATGACTGCAAGTTAAGATGACCAAATTATACTTTTTTTTTTTTTTTTTTTTTTTTTTTTTGACAGAAAATTACATCAGAATATTCAGCAGTCAGTATCATGGAAAAAACCCTTTGCTTCCATAATTAAAAATTTCAGTGCTTTCACAGAATACCAAAAGCAAGAAAATATCCCCTAATAAAAACCTGCAGTTTCACAGGCATCCAAAGAGCCACAGGACTTCTTGCCCCTGGTTTATTTGTACAGCTCCCTATTACATGACTATAAATTGTATGGGTGAATTAAAGGTATGGTTATAGCCTAATTATCCTGACAAATACATTGTGTATAACTTCTGCTGCACAGAAACCACACCAATAGAGTTAGTTAAATGTATATGAAAAATAATAAATGCATACATAATATAGAAACAGGTATTTTGCATGTAATTCAGCTCTTTACAGGAAAGGGGACAAAAAACAAGTTAGATTACATTTCTTGCTTATTCCTGATTTCAGCTTCAAATTTCTGTTCTTTAAATATAACAGAAACAGAGAAAACCACAAGGTAAATGTTGCATTTTGCATGTTTCCACAGCTGTAATTATTAGTTTTATTATTTTTTTCATAATTTTGTTGGGTCTTTTTCATAGTGAATCAATCATTTGTTATTATTGTATATGTTAAAAATTCATTGCTTGTGCACTGAAATCAAAAGGTTTTTCCAGCTTCAATAAAAGGCAGTTATGCCAAAGACCTGTATTTATTTTGGCCTCTGAAGTCCCTATTTACGTCATGATTCTTCATGTGTCTTGTGTTGTTTATAAATCCATTAAATATATTCTTCTTTCTAGACATCACCCCTGACCTCTCTGTCAAAAATTATAAAGTTCAAAATGAATTTTTATACAAGGCAAATAAAATCAGCTTCCAACAGGTGTATCTGGTACAGATAGAGACTGTATATCTATTTCTATAGGACGCCGTACACCTGCTATTAATTTATTGTAGATTAAACAGAAAATCCTATCTGCACTATCTGTGGTAGTGGTGGTAGTAGCAGTTCTGATAGTATATCTGTACTAGTTATTCTCAGAGATGGAATCATTTTGAGTGGAGAACATCTGTTCTACTGTGTATGTGGCTAGAGCAGTTCTTTGATTTCACCTAAAAGCAATTTAAAAGCTATGGTATATACAGAAAAACTTAATGTGTAACTAAAAGTTTTATGTGTGAGAATAAAGGACAAAATAACATGGACAAGACTTATTTTATATTCTAGTTTAGGTAAATGATGTTAAGGACTGTTATTACAGAATCGTTTACCAGTTGGGTTAATTTTATTTATTCACAATCGTTAACAATATTGATGTCTGGAGGTGAGCTAATTAATGTTCTTTTTCTTAAGTGACAGGAAATAAAGCATGAGCCACCCAACTTGGTATAACACTAATGCCATTCATTAAGCTGATTAACTATTCTTTAAAGGTACTGCTTACAACTAATTAATGCAGATGAACTGTTCATAAGAAAGAACACTATATATGTCTGCATTTATTACAATCATCTGTTGTCCTGGAAAGTCTTTTTTGGATCTTGTTGCTGTATTTTGTTAGCTTTACTTTATTTTGCTTTCACACAAAAGCAACACTTGGGCACTTCCTATCACAAATGACAACTGATGCATAGGGTTATGGAGTAGGAGAAGATTTTTCATCTGTTGTGCTGTTCCTGTCTGCTGAGCAGGACTACTATCAGCTTTATTATTCATTTCTTGAAAACAAACTTGAGTTAAGGAGCACTCTTGTTGCATGGCCACCTTTGACTATACCAAAAGAATTGTATTTGCCAATCTTTCTAAAGGGTTCTTCGGGGTTAGCCATGATCCTCAAGTGATTTATTTGTCATCTCTGTAACTCAGGTCATGCTGACACAGTCAAGGTCCAGAAGTGTAACTGAACTAAAATTATTACAGTGAAAGAAATAAAAATTCTGAGCACAGATTTCACCTAAACGTTCTTTAACGTTTAAACTAGGAAAGATCTATTTGGGTTACCATAACCATACATACTAATTATGAATGTTTTCAGCTTCTTCTGCAAATAATATGCATGTGTTAGTGTTCATTGCACTATGGTTTTTTTCCCAAACCAGATGCATTCTTTATTGTTTCTCCTCTCTCTGATACTTTGTGAGACTTGAAAGGATGCATAGTATGGTACTTGGAGGAAAAAAATAACTTTGTTTATTTGAAACAAGTTGGGTTTTGGTCATGGGAAATCTTATTGTTCACCAGCTATGTTGTTTCTTGGTCCAATAAAACTGGTTCTGGAAGCATTCTGGATAGTCTTACGCTCTTCAAGTTGTGAAATTATATGGCAGGGGGTATAAGATTAAAAGAAATTTTAGTTTTATAGTTTTGATTGGTACAACTCTTTTTTGGTAATGTCTTTTTGTAATTTTTTTATTAAATAAAGGATCTGGATATAAATGCTGATGTAATTTAGAAAATTAAAATTCAGCAAAGCACCTGGAATTAATATGTTGAATAAATATTTGGGGAGAAAACAATGTTTTAATTCAAATTAAAAACAAAATAAAACAAAAACCAACAAAAAGGTTCCCAAACAAGTACCAAGTCAAAAAATGTTGTGTTTACTTAATCTGAGGAAAAAAATGCTCAACTCCACACTTTTTTCTATTTCAGTTGTCTGTAAAGTTGCATAGCAATTTAAATGGTCTGATTAAATTCTAATGAAATACCATGTCACCTATCTTAAGGCATCTATGGTGTACATATGACCTAGACATCGTATGCTTTTTTTAAAGTTGGAGGAAAAAGATGTGTGCTTCAAGAATACAATTTGTCCTCTGTACTCATTTTGTATGTTGATATCTGTGCTGGTTTTGTATGCTGATATCTGTGGAGGTTGATTCTGCAATGCAAAATCATCCTCCAGCACCTTTCATCAGCCCTACCAGCAGTTTTGTTGCCACACAAATTTTATTTCCCATCCAAATTGTGTTAACACAAATAAATACAAGTATGTCCTTCCTCCATATGGAGTGATTACCCCTCAAAATTTCCATTTTTCTGGAAATTTAATTTCAAATTTTTGCTGTAGGGGCCTGCCTTCTGCTTAATACTGCTATTATCAGTGATTCCCAGAATCTCCTACACAAAGGTCTTGCTTAGGGAATGCATATCCTTCATCCACATCACATCTGCCACTTGCAACTGCATCAAAGTTAAAGATAAAACAATGCTCCCAGCTTGAGCTGTGTAAGAATAGTTCCATGGTTTTAATTAACAAGAAACCTGATTAGAGCAGATGGAAAGACATTCATGCAGCACTGACTGAATCACTGCAGTTGTATATATGCTAGTAAACCAAATGTCTATAGGATTGGTCTACACCAACCCTAGTAGGTGATCATCCTGTTATTTAATTGTAAAAATATTTATTCCCTAGCATTTTTTCTATTTCTGTAAATTAGCACCTTGATACAATTCACAGGCATGATGTTAGGAGGGGATTGCATGTGTGGATGAAGTTGTCATGGTTTACAAAAATACCAGAACATAAAGATTTTCATCACCATGGCTTTCCACTGGCTCTCGGGGTAGAGAATGCTGACCTATTTCTTTCCTAGTATGTATGTTGCCTCAACCTCTCACTTGACAAATGTATAAAAAGCACTTGCTTTGCATGGTTTCACCAACTATCAAATTTGGTATATGCCCATGGTGAATACTCATATCTAAGAATTATCTGTCCTTGGTATCCACAGCTATCACATTCATAACTACCACATCCTTGGTATTTAATGCAGCTTTTAAAATTTTTATCTTGGAAGATGGGTATTTAAATCTAGATAAAGCAACAGAGGATTTGCCAACTATTTTACTATTAGATCATCATTGGATTTATCCTCAAAACCATTTCAAAAATAATTAGTTAACAATTTCAAAATTATGGCAAGAAAAAGGTAGACTCACTTTTAGCATGGTTTGTTAGCATTGGGAAAAAACGCAGTCATTCCAAGGTACATATTATTGGAGATGAAATGAAGTATCATTTATCTTAAGATAAAGGGCTTTTATGAATTACTTTCATGATTTAGGAACAGTCCTTAAGCAGCTAGGAAAGGTGCATCTTTATGCTGGAAAAAAGGAGCAGGTACATGTTCAGCTGACAAACAGTCATTTAAATGGAAAAAAAAAAGATTTTTAGGTGTATGGTAGTTTGGCATTCTGATTGACTATTTAAGTTAATTAATATGCTTCTAGGTCATTTGGAAACTTTGCTCTGTCTATAAAATTTCACATGTTATACATCAAACATGAGAGAACAAACAATTGCTGGTATAGTATCACAAATCAATTGAATGCTGCTTAACAATTTTCATTTCATGCAAATCACCACTACTAGTAAGTGAATTGTGTTAAGATAACCATCATTGTTTAATAAATAGATGCTTTAATTTCAAAACTTGTGTTGTTATGTATAAAGCTACCAGATGGCATCTTAAAATATATCTAACTCTGTTGATCTGAGGTTTAAAAACCCCAAGTTTTAGGATGTTCGTGACATGTCACTTCTAACCTTAGACTCTGATTTCTCAAGTCATTCAAGAGATGACTGTTCTGGCAGACATATAAAAAGAAACAAACTAAGAAACATAAAGAGGTAAATGAATGGGATGAGAGCAAATTATATGCTAACTGCAGATAAATTACTGAATATTATATTAACCTACTACCTTCTTTTAGTTTATAAAATATATCAGGCTAAATCTGGTTTAATTTGAAATTGATATAAATGCAAAATACTTTACAAGTTAGTGATGCTGTTGATATTAATTTAACCTATGCCTTGGGGCAATTGTCCCACTTTGAAATCAATACATCTGCATAATTCCAAATTTACGGCAGCATTGATGAGATCTTTGCTTTGCCGTTTAACATCATGAATAATATGATTATGAAGTATATAGCAATCAATATCCTGAAATATATAAAGATATGCATGATCACTAATATTGCAAATCTCTGGCATTGCAGAAAATGGAAGGGAAAAAAAAAAGATAAAGGAAATTTGCACAGTAGGACACCATGGCTCCATTACCAAAGTTATATTTCATCATAAAAATATCACAAAATAACAAGAAATACACGCAACTTATTACCCTTCCTCTGCTTCTTGTGGTAAAGAGGACGTTGTCACTCCTTTCATTCTTTTGCCACTTTCCTGCCCTTGAGAGTACTTTACCAACTTTTTGTGTAGTAGAGCTAAATGATAGTTTAAAACAAGGAGTAATTCTAATTAACATCAAAGAAAAAATACAGGGAGACAGACATAAAGGTTATAGTGATAAAGAAATTTTTAGTTCTGCTCCTTCTGTAACAGACCCTCTTCTGTTTTGATTCTATTTTGCATCCTATTTACCATGCTTGGAACATGGCAGTATGTGCATTTTGTAATTGAAATATTCCCTACATTAAAAGAATCAAAACATTTTGTGCCCTCAAAATCCCTTGCTGTTGCCTGTAGAAGCTTCATGTCTGTGGCAGCAAGTTGCAATGAATAGCGTGGCCTGATGATAATGAGAGAGCTACAGCAAGCCTTTGTATGTCTCAATTTATATGCAAAATCCCTATATTCTCCAGATTGCTGCTCAAAGATCCATTTGCAATAGTTCTCCTCAGCTGTAATTTTTCCTTAGAGATAGCACTAAATTATGGGATTGCTAAATTAGTGTTATAATCAGAAAAATAGAAGTAAAATACAGATTCCAAGAAAACCTTTAAAAATGTCATGATACCTTCATGCCAATACCAATATTAAATCCTTTATCCCAGCCAATTACAGTAGGAGTAATTCATTCTTCTGAACTGTTTTGAAAAGAAAGATATTTTCTAACCCAAGACACAATATCCTGATAATGTTCTTCATTTTAAATACTAGGTTTTATCTGTGATTTCAAGATATTATCCTGAGTAAAGACACTTTGAAAACAGATGAGGAAAAATGGGATTTATCAGCTTCATGAAAAAACATTTAGGTAATTACTTAATCCAAAACAGTATCTAAGTAGTGCACCATATGCTATAATGTGATTTCAAAAGAGAAATTGAATTGTATTTCCAGAATGATAAGGCAGTCGGTTTTGACCAGGAAAGGTTGCTGAAAACAAGACTGTTGAAAGCCAAAATGCAAATAGACTAAACCCCAAGTAAACTCTGAATTGAGGAAAAAGTAACTCTGAATTCTAGGAAGATGTAATAGTATAAATACCAAAGCACATTTAGCAAACTAAAAGCTAATTAATTTCACCAAGAAAACATTATTCAAATGAAAACCATCTCAAAATAATGTTACTTCAATCAAAATAGTAACCTCTTTAAGAAATGTTTATGGGCAGATAAGTACTTATGTAATGAAAAAGTTCGAGGTAATAATATGTCAATGTATGAAACATAATGATAAAGTTATTTAACAATACAGTTCTTACCTGAACATTTTTCATGCATATGATATATTTAAATGATTAAGTGAACCTATTTGCTATGGTATGCCATATTTACTACCCAACTTCACGGAATTCTTCTTCAGAACTGACTTTAAAAGTGCACCTTTTTATAATTGTGTCCAGGTGATTTACAGTATCTATATGTAACTTTTAGCTTGAGAAACAGATTTCCTTTGAAATAGTGCAAAGTGGATTTTTTATCATTATGTAGATGTATTTAACAAAGGGTGTCATATTTTCTGTTGTTTGTAATGCTTAACTTCATGTTTAAGGTGAATTTTTCCCATTTTCCAAATTTTCATTTCTGTGAGGAACTTTTTCTTCCTGTCTGAAAACCTTGAAACGTTTCGTAATTTTTCCACACTCGAGAGAATCTTAAAACTTGAACAAGCTAAACTCTGTGTGTTTTATTACTTTGTCTTATTATGGTTGTCACACAGAAAAACTGTAGAGGCCAAATTCAGTGTGAGTGTCTAGGCAACCTTTCAGAGACTGTGGTTATGGAAAGGGCAGTTACCAGAAAGGACTTTGTCTTTTTAAACCTGTGGAAAGAAATTTCTGTACTTTAGTGATGAAGGCTTCCACTGCTTCCTCAAACTGAGTGAGACCAAACACTGAGAGTGAGATGTGGAGCCCTCCTCTCCTTTGCCCACAAGGATTCTGCTGCTGATTCCAAGGACACGAGAGACACTGCAAGGCCTCTGCCTGTCCTAAATGTTAGAAAGTGCTTCTGGGTTAAAAGAGCATGTAATTGAAGAAACTCTTTCTTCTCTCTTACAAAAACTGGAAGGCAATCAGCACAATGAGAAGGAATGAAATAATAAGATTCTTTTGACAGATTTTTTTTTAAATTATACTTTTTCTAGGCAATCTCAACTTCTTTGTGCTTTACATATCTAAAAAATAATTTCTCCTTTCATAATTTTTTCCTTGAAAATGACATTCATGCCTAATGTCTAAAATTTGTAACTGAATAAAAATTTCACTTTTCTTCCAGTAATTTTGGTTTTCAGCTATAAAATCTAGTGATTTTATAGCGGAGTTTCAAAAGCACGTGAGTAATGTCTATTATCTACTATTATCTACAGATCTTAACTAGTCATTAAATAAGCAGCATCATTCTTGAGCAATTAAAATATGGAAGGTCTTTTAGAAAAAATTCACTATGTCAGCCCTCTAGACATTCTGGTAATTGTACCACCATCTTCTACTGTATATCTTGAAAACTGTTGACTCAGACAATGTAAAATCCTCTAAAGTGACCTGAGGCCAGTGTGGTTTTGACACAAAAAAATCAGATAACCAAAAAGCATAATATCAGACAGAGCTGATATGAGCATATAGATATATGGATTTGTTTCATAAATTAGGGGTTCTTTTATTGTTCTTCTTACAGAGTTTATTAAATTCTAGATGGCTCATGTTCAAAAGGAAAGCTTGTAGTGTGAAGCACGTCTTATATATTCCACACTAGATACACTCTTGTAAGGGTAGGGAGATATTTAAATGAAAACACTATTTCTTAAACTGGAAGCACTGAGGATCCCCCTAATTATAGAATTTTAATGCGTAGAAATTTGAAAAAAGAGTTATTAATTGAATTCTCAAGTGAAGATTATGTAATTATTAATAGGTCATTCAAATGGATCCAGGATTAGCTAGGACTAAAATAAAAAGTATGGATCCATTACAGATCAGAAAGGAATGGCATTTAGGAAAGGCACCAGGAGCTGAGATGGTGTACTTTGATTTCTTGAATTCAGTAAGTGGATTGATATGTATTTGAGGTTGCCTTGACATCTGTTCCTACACCCTTGTAAAAAAACTATTCTTTATTCCAATGCTGTGGTGATAAAGGCCACTTCAGTGTTGTGTGATACTCTGATATGTACAAATAGAAAATAGTTGTAGCTATAAACCATAACTGGCATTTCTGGACACTGCTGATACTTAGAATTTGAGTTTTGGCTGTGAGCCAGAAGACTGCAATGCTGAAAAGAGCACTGGTTTTTGAAGAGCAAGCAAAAATATTTGATACTGCAGTGAAACTCTTGAGGTGTTCTGGGGATTGTTTTCCTTTCATACCACCATGACTAGACTGATCTCAGTAAGGATTGAAGCAGAAAGCAGTGCAGAGTGATGAATGTACTTTTTCAAGGAAAGATATTATACTAGTTCAGCTTTGCATAACCAAAAGTATATTTGACCCATCTATTTTCAGGAGCAAACTATGTCTGAGACATTTTCTCTTATCTTCACAATTTAAATGAGTTTCTAAATATAATCCTTGTAAAACATATACATAGAAATATAGAAAATAATAAAAAGTTTTATTTCTTTATTTAGCCATAATAATTTTCATCACCAAGCACAGAAAGTCCTTATTCATCCAGAGCTTGATATCTAATCACATATTTAAGCTTTTTTTCAAACACAACTAAATAAAAATTTTAATAGCTAAATAGTCTCATAAATTGTAATTTTGTTGAAAAAATACTTACATCAGCAATGTAGCAATGCAATGAAACAGCTGCTAAAGAAAGTTTATAATTCCTGATTTTATTAAATCACTTTGTTTCCAAATACCTTTTATTTCACAAAAGCAAATGAAAAAATTTAAACAAATAAGAATTTTTATTCTTTACTCTCAATCTAATTTTTGATGTTACAGAACTAATGTATCAGAGTTACCAGTGAAGTTTTCTCAACTTTATTAAACATGCTCCTTAAAACTGTGGATAAGAGAGGACACAATATAAATTTGGCATGCTAATATGCAATGTATCTCAAGTTTGTAGATCTGATTAATTTAGGCATTGTTACCTTTTTAAAACAGCACTGTTGACTACAGTAGTCAACTGTACTGTAACTGTAGCCTTTATACTTAAATCCTCTTGTAAATATAACACAGAAAAGCAGAAATACGCAGACTCATTGCAGTTGAGATTATACATTTTTGCCTATGTCTCAGCATGTTCCCAGTATATTTCTGCAAAAGTTGCCAATGTAAGATAAGTCAGAGCATTAAAGTAGTAAGAGATTTAAAAAGGAATAAACTACTATTAAAAAAAGAATCAAAAGTATAATCAAAAGTTTCAGCTTTATATATACATACAGATCTATTATAATAAATGTAATATATATATATGTTCTTAATATAAACTATATGTAGAGAGAAAAAAATATGTTATAATGAAGTCTTGCTTGATTTGCCTTGAAATAAGGTAGATACTCCAGAAATCACATGAACACTGTAGTCCTGTCTATGTAGTGTCATATGTCTTTTAGTAAATATTTGAATAATTGAAAAAGAATAAATGTTTTTTAGAATTTCCAGATTCTATCCCCAAATAACAAACTTGTTGCAGAAAAACTTATTACAACAGAATGTTGGACTGAGCATTCAGGGTGCTGAGACACAAATAAATCCAGACATCTGCAAACTACCCAAACTTCCTGACTCAATTTTTTTTTTTTTTTTTTATTTTCTTTATAGCCTTCTGTTTACATTTGGCCAATACATTAATTCAGATAACATCTGATAACCAAGTCAATGTTAATTGCAAAAGTGCTTCAATTGTTACAAATGTGTCTGATGAAAATTGATTTGTTTTCCCGAATGAAAACATCTTTCTAAATTTGCTGAAAAGAATTTAAAAACAGTTTTTTTCTTATTTTTCTTGTTCACCTTTATTTTGCAGGAGAAAAAGGAGGAAAAACATGAAATGTTCATCAGTTTGGTAGTGTCTGTCCAACAAAAATGGAAAATTAACCTGAAAATGGGGGGTATTTGTCAATTGACACTGGCAACTTTTTTTCTCCTTATACGTTCATGTAGAAAGTAATAATGTAGAATATCACATGACTGAGCAAGTCAGATATAGACCAGAGGATAGATTCCTGCGTATTCCCTACCATTTCACACTGTGTTAACAGCCTACTTGTATAACATATATTTCTTTGACGCTGTTTAGCTCCTCTAACACACCAATCTGTCACTCTATAAAGAAGTTTTGCAAAGATCTCTATAAGATATATGATCTTTCAGTGAGTTAGCACCACAACGAACACTTCATAAGCTCTGTCAAACAGTGATTTGTGCAGTACTGCAGCAGGCTTTTCCTAGAACATTTTTCTTTTGCTCAATAAAAGCAGAGAGTATTGAAAGTATTTAAAAGTAGAAGCTGACAGGGTGTTGTTCAAGCCATTTTTCAATACAGAAATACCAGTAAGTTCAAAGACTTGAGTGTCACAACTGTTTCAGTATTAACCTGTCATGTAGGGACAGCCAGAGAAATAGTGGGCTACACAGATGTTTAATGTGAAGTTAATGCAAATCTTGAGTTAGTTTAATGATAATCCTTTCTCTCCTCTGAAATTATCACCACTTCTACTCAGTCCAATAACATATTAGTTGAAAGAGGAATGACCCACAGAAGATAGCATGAAGGGATAGGAATAAAAGCAACTCTGACTCTGGCTGCCCATATGAAGACTGTCTATGTAAATTCCAGCTTATATTAGTTACAAAAAGAGTCTTTGAAGAAAGAAAGTTTATATGTTTACATCACATGAATTACTCAGCAGTTAGTCTCCATCATTACATCTATAAAATAAGATTAAATGCCTTTTATTACTTATGTCTCAAACCAGTTATTTTAAAGCAGGAAAAAGCAAATAAAGTTGTTTGATCTCTGATCCTAGTATAGAAGACTCAGACTAGAAACTGAAAATACCACCTTTTGGTAGTAAAATGTCTGGGGAAAAAAAAAAAAAATTACCCATAATAGTTCAGAGCCCAGAATCAGTAGTGTCCTGAAACATTCACATTGATATGTTATTTACTTTTTCACTATTAAAAAGAGAAAAAAGTGTAAATTAGCCACTTTTCCTTGAGATCTACAGAGGATAGCTTATATAAATCAGTGCCCACTATGCCAAGGGAGACTTGCTTGTGGAAGAATGTTGGTACATCAATCAGCTTGAAAGTTCTTTCTTTCTTTAGAAAAGAAGAAAGTTTGAAATAATTTCTGCATAACAAAATCATGTTTCAACAAACAATACACTACTTTCACTCTCCCATGCTTCAGAATTCTGAAAATGTTTTTCCAAATGTGCCAGAGAGCTTGGGAACTTGCCTCCAGCATAAGGCAAAGCACAAAAATTTTGAGACTCGAGAGATGTTCTCTAAGAACTGCACAAGCCCATGCAATGGAGGTGATAATAGGATGCTGAACACCAACATGAGGAAGAAATTCTTTACTGTGAGGGTGGTGAGACACTGGAACAGGTTACCCAGAGAAGTTATGGATGACCCAGTCTTGGCAGAGCTCAGGACCAGGTTGGATGGGGTTTTGAGCAATCTGGTATACTGTAAGGTGTCCCTCCCCATATTAGGGGTGCTAGAACTTGATGATCTGTAAGGTCCAGCCAAATCAGTCTCTGATTCTGTGATTCTAATGTTAGTTCTTGCAATAGGAAAATGATACCATAATTCTAAAATAAATCAACCATTACAATTAATTGCATCTCAAGTGAAGGACATCTGGATATTCCTACTAAAAGTGAAAAGGAAATTTAGAATAGTTAGGAAAGGTAGATATAATTTTTCATGTTTGCAGTATAATGTACTTTTTCTCCAATGGAGAAAGATGACTTTTGGAAGGTACAATATTGTGGGTGCACATCTCAGCACTGATTCATTAAACAAGATTTTTGTGGAATGTAAGTTATTCAAAGGTTTTGTGCTTGATCTTGATGAGTGGCCTTTGGCAGATGTTTATTCAAATTGCTATTCATTAATTTGATCACACCGTCTTTCCTGGTTAATGAATCATTATGTAAGTAATTTGGACAAGATCAGTAATATTCTATTATTTCACCTTATAAAATGGAGTCAATAAGCCATAATGCATTTTAGCCCTGTGAAATTATCAGGGTAAGTACCATTAAAAGCAGAATAATGCAAATATCCTTGATCTAATATTTTTAAATGTTCTCTCATCTGGACAATTTTAATGAAAAATTCATTTTATACCTGAGATGAGCATTAACCAGAGAGACCTTTTCTAGTAAATAGGACTTCATTAGGCAGCCATCTGTTTCAGACCTTGAATGTATGATTGTGTTTAGAAAAATTACTCTGAGAATAGCACCTTATTATACAAGGTTTTGGATGTATTTCTGAGTTGTATCATAAACACTTAAAAAATGATCAAAATAAAGGACCTTTGCTCCTATTACTTGCACACTATTATTCATAAATTTTCTCTTGCTTAATGTATCAACACTTGTCATCTGTATTCTGAACACACAATCTTTAATACATACAGTATGATGTAAACAAGAGATTATACTTCCATCCTAATCTAGAGTAGAAATTTTATTTTGATTTTTTTTTTATAAACAGTAAGATGTATTTTAGAATGAAAATCTTTTAGCTAACAATTTTTCTACATTACCACAAATATGCATTCTTCAGAGTAGGAATAAATACTAATGGCAGATATACAATGTAATAAAACATGTCTAACTGAATAAACTATACGATAGCCATATATAGCCTGAAAGATATGCTGGTGCACCATGAAGCATTCACAAAAATGTTTTAAATGGAAGTAGGGAGTAAGGATTTTAAATTTCAGTTGATATTCTGAGACCTTGACACATAAAAGCATAAAGAGTTTATGTCTTCTAAAGAGATGATTTATAAAAATAAGAACATTCAGAAAAATTACCTAGTTTTTTTTTTTTCTTCTTCTAAATCAGAAGCATTTTGGACATAAGCACAGGAATATAGGTCTAAATTTGTTAATGTGTCTCCTGTAACCAATGTTGTTACATGTTTTTCATACCAGCAGCAATGGTGGAAGCCAGACTGAAATTTCACTGTAAGAGAAGACACCATGGCCTTTGAGTAAAAGAAGCAGGTAGTCAATGAAGTGATGGAATTGCCCCAGATATGTGGCCTCCTAACAGGGCACCACAGTGTCTCCTAATAGCAATTCTGCACATAAGCATATATGTTACAGATATATACAATGTATATGGAATAGATATGAAAAATAGAAATATGCTCTGAGATATACAGTAAGGAATGTTTGCTACTCTGCCAGGTCACAGAATAGCTCTGGATGTTTCAGGTGCCACCTAGTGCCCAGTTATCATGTGTCAAAGTTCCCTTCAGGAGAAAACTGTTTTTCCTTGTGCCCTTTTACTGTCCAGCAACATGTCTATGACATCCCATATCCACATCTTATGCATTAAATTCCACTTTTAATCTCTGAGTGATTCACAGTAGTAGAAATAACTCTCTCTTTTTTTTTTTTCTCTCTTTTTTAAAATAAGTTGACGAGTTCAACAACACACCACGAGTTCTGCCTTTGTGTTAGGACACAATTTGTGAAGAAGGCCTATAGCAGGGAAACCTTGGCTAATAAGTCAGACATGAAGCATGATTGATTAGCCATGTGGTTGTATCCTCAGACTACACACTGGTCAGTTCCACTGACCTTGGCCAACAGGAAGGTCCAAGAGAAGATGCATTATTTTAAGGCTAGCCAGTCTCTAATTTATAATAATTTAAAATATAAATATTTCAAGTTATCCTTTATAAGATTGAAGAGTCAATGCTGTAAGTAGCAATGTCTCAGTGCTCACTGAAACTTCTATTTCTTCTTTTTTCTTTTAGAAATCCCAATACTTTTACATTAAATGTGATATTATATTCTGTTCTCTAATTTCAGAAATTCTATCATGTTGCATATAAAACCTAATATTTTTGTTACACCTTGGAACAAAAAATGGAACTCTAATTTCAGTAGGAATCTAGATATGCTAGTACAACAAATATATAAAATTCATTGCATTTATTTGACATATGTATCTATTATTGCTTGTAAAATTTGTGTGGAGATGCTGCCTATATAATAACACACACAATTTGTGCTATGACATCCTCCTTCAGTGGCTAAACTGATTTTTTCTATATTCATTAGCTTTTTTACATATTTAGTTACTGTAAATTCTTCAGGTAAGAACAGCCAGTGAGTAACAATGCGACATTTATATTACCTAGCATGAAGTAAAATAAGATGAGGCATTGAGGCTAAGGTGGAGTAAAAAGAGGTAACACAGTGAGATATTTGATGCCATAATATTTCAGAAACTGAAAATTAAATTATTTTATATAACTCTAAAATATCTAGTAAGAAATCTGTATTTCAGAAGGATTATCAATAAAGTATACATTTTTGGATTATTTTTTACCTTAGATTGTTCTGGGCTCTGAAATAATTGTCTTGGTACAGCCTCTTCCCAGCTGCCTCCAGAATACAGTTATTAAAATAAGTACTCAGAAAACACTGCAGTCTAACTAGAACAATCCCATTTTGACACACACATCTACACAGCCTTTTCATGGCAGGCAGGGTGCATCTATCTGGGCTTTATCCACCTGAGAAGCTGAATAACCATCACCTGTGGCAGAAACAGTATTCCCAGGCTTCAAATTAAACTGATTTGCTTGAATAGTTTCTTAAGAGTGTGGACGCAGCAATCTCTGTGATACTTGCAACTCTACATCCCGGCCAAAACTTCGTGTTGTTTCCAATGGTCTTCCTCAGTCCACGGCCTGTGTTCATCTACCTCCCAACCATACTCGGGATTTAACTGGTGTCCTCAGCAGCTGTGCAGGAATTTGCTGCAGATAAAGCTCTATTCAAGTGGAATTTGGTAAAGGTGAAGTGTGGCTGGTGCTGTTAACTGTACAGCTTTGATAACTGTCTGGTATTTGCCTGCTCATCATTCCCTTCAGGTAGCATTTCAGAAGTGTGTCTGATGGGGAAATATCAGATTTAACCATATGTACTGAAGCATGTAGTCATCTTTCTGTCAGTTTCACTTGGTTCCAGGTTATGCTGCCCTGTGGTTAAATTAGTGACTGACACTACTGTTTTTTTTACATGGCCCTTCAGCTCTAATGCTCTAGTGCTGCTCTGCATCTGCAGCTGATTTAAATAGATATCCTGAACACTGTATTGCATGTGAAGGGAATACATTGCAAACCCCAGACATTTTTCATGCTCACTGTATTAATGTGACTACAGTATTGTAATTATCCCTTGTTTCCCTCACATATGCCAGAAGGGGTTTTTTTTTCTGCACTGCTTCTTGCTTTTCACTTGATTGTAGAAAAATTATGTTAATGCAGTTCTACCTTAATGCTGAAACAAGTTTGTTGCTATTAAAATAGCATATGACTTTATGCTATAAATAGAAACATTCTTGTCTTACTGGCAAGGAAGACAAATCCAGTGATTGTTTCAATGTACTTAGAAACAATCAAATTCAGTATAAAAAAAAATCTACAATTAAAGTTCCCTCAAGACAGGCTCCTCTGACAGTTTTTGACATGAAAATAATCTCAAAAGAAAGAAAAAAGCAAAATTACGTTATTCATTAAAAAATAGGCAGGAAACTGCAATGTAATTAGAAGCATGATCTTTAGTGAACAATAGAGACCCTCAGTGAGGCTACTATTACATCTATTACTCAAGAAAGAGGATTTAGAACAGGAAAAGAAAAAAACATTATTTTCCTTTGGGGAAAAAACCCCCAAACTTCTCACACTTTCTCTTGCTTGAGTATTTAAAAAGTTAGACACCAGAATGTGACAGTCTGTTTTGACTGATCCACAAAAAATGTAGAAATTAAAAGAAAAACTTCAGAAGAGTTTAGATTGTCAGACAAACAGTTTCTGTCACTGTTGTAAACAAAAGTGAATTCCAGAATAGTGACTCTTCATTCTGTACTTGCATCTTAAGTTGACAGATTTGTTGGAATCAAGGGATAAGCATTTTTGTTGTTGAACTTCTATGAAGGAAAGACCTGGATTTTGGGGGAAGGAAATTTTGAAATTCAATAACTGTTTTAATATATCTGTGCTGTTTATGATAGATTTTTCGAAGCATTCATTTATTATGTATCTTTGCTCTCTGAATTTTTCATTTTTATGCAGTTAAATTGACATTTTTCTATTAAGTTTTTCATTTTTTTTCCTTCACAACACTTATATTGCCTGCTCCAAATTTTTCTTGTGGTTTCCTTCACTTGGTAATCTCAAGTGAAACATGCATGTATATGTATATTTCAATATGTGTGTAGAAAGACAACATATTCTTATTAATTATTATCTAATTAACTCATCAGTTAATTCTTCTGGTCCCTATTAGATTTGAATCTAGACCATGCTTACTCATATATTCAGAGCCATGTAAATGAAGACAGAATAGAAAGTATGCAAAATATAAGTTTTGAGATAAAAAGCAAAATATTATGAGTTAGAAGCTATGTATTTATGTTACTTTTTTAGTTTATAAAATCTTTGGATAACAATGGACAACTAAAACAAACTGTTATAAGATCCAATATAGATTAATTTTGAACAAGGGAATTTCAGGCTACTACTTATTTTAACAAAGACATCATTTATCCTAGTATTTGGGACCTTTAGAATGTATAGCTCTCCCTATAGCCACACACATGTGCAGCATGTACATGCAGGACTGAAATCAGCCTTGAGTCTTCAATACCAAAGCATTCTTGCTTGTCAGTAAGTCAAAGTACATATGCATGGCTTTTCCAAGGATAACCATGTACAGACATATTCTAATATTTCCAGTACACCACGTCCTGTCAACATGTTGGTGACATGTCATGACCACTGGAGTGGCCTCTAGAATAACATATTCATATTCACGTTTGCAAGGCAGAGGAATTACTGTTTGGATTAATCAACACAAATGAACTGTCTACAACTGGCACCATGCAGAAATAGGGCGAGATATCCAAACTGTGAATGTAGGGATACCAGGAGTATTTAATTTCAAAAGTCTTACACAAAACCAGCATTAGCCTGTATTGGGATATTACATAGGTCTTTCAGTAAGTGAGTACTCATGAATATGTACGTATAGACAGTACTTCTCACTTTATTTTGGGAAAAATGGGATCATAATGAAATAAATTATGTTTAATGTCATTGAATTGGAATATCTTATTAATTAGTATCCATAAGGGGCTGAATTTACACTAATTAAAGTTTTTAAAGGAGTAGGTCCACTCCTGTTAAGCAGAACTCTCCCAGATACATTTTACCCACAGCTTTGTAATAGAATTTACATTGGCATTAATAAGAATTAAATCAATAGAAACTTATTGAACAGCATTGAAGGATATTTTAAGCTTCCTGTTTTAATATTATGTTAAAAAAAAAAAAAAAGGAAGACAAATATGTTCATACATACCTTGTTTACAAAATTAAATCTAGGACAAAGAAAATTCCTGCTTGGAGAGAGATTGAAACAATTGGGACAGCTTGCTTTGAAAAGCAAAAAAAAATAGGAAGGTGTAAAAAAATTCAAATATGCTTGCTTTCTGACTACATGAACAAGGAGAAGTTCAACCAAACTACAAGATGGCAAATTTAAAAGGAAATAATTTCCCACTCTTCATATCATTAGTGATTATCAAAATGTCACTGAAGTCAAGAATCTGTGCAGAGCTGAATAAAAATTACAACCTTGTTTGGCAACTCCTGTGTTCCCTGACAGATGACAATCTTAAAGTAACAATCCATAGCTTTAAATGTCAGGGAGTTGGTAGTACAGTCTCACATTCAGTTTGAAAATAAATACTACCTCTCAAAGACAAATGCAGTTACTGGATAAATTTTCTCCCTCTTGTCCCCAAATAAGGAACTTATAGATGTTCAAAATGAAAATACTCAGAGAATAAATTAATATACATAAAAGTGTACAATTTATTTTTTCTACTCTATTATCTAGAATCAGGAACAAAATGGCTTGAAGGGTTAGAAGTAGTAACATACTCCGAGGCCACTTTCATAAATTTAAGAAGTTAATGAAAAATGCCAAGAATTCCTTTTACATGAGTCATATAGAATTGCAACTTGAAAATTAGTTTTTTTTTAGAAGGAGCATGATTTTTAATTAGTGCATTAAAATAAAATATAATTTCACAAGAATAAATTGCCTTCTGTGGGTAATTCTTGGTGAGACAGCAGTAAAAGTGAAGGAAGCAATTTGAGGTAGTGACATTGCTAATCTTTATATTTTTTTTATTTCAAAGGACAGGGAATCTTTCTGCGGCCTTTTTACAAATCCCTAAGACATACAGGCTTCTGAAAGACTTCATCTTCTGGGAGAAGCTGAAAATGAAAACACTGTACAGACTGAGTTTTCAAGTTATAATAATATGATTCATATGAAAACCTAAATCCACAGGATGATATTCTTACCTTCATTTTGACATGCTGTGATGATAAATAACAAATTGAATAGCCTTGAAAACTGTTAGAGGATTTAAAAGTAATTCTTTCACACAAATATGCAAGAGTAGCTGTAGCATTTCCTTCTTTGTAGAGCTTGCAAGCAGATTTGAGGGCAAGGGAGTGTTGTTTGAGCACAGAACGCTTCATTAAAACAGTGGTAAGAACATCAGAATATAAGAATATAAGAAATTTTTAGGTGAGCTTTGAAGTGACCATGGTGAGATAAACTACTTTCTTACTTCTGTGTTTTGTCATTGTGCAAGGTAATGAAAGTCAAATCCAAACCCACAGTTTATTGTGTAAGAGAAAGCAGGAAATAGCAGCAATGACATCAGCAACTAATATGCCTATTTAACATATTCACATCAAAACATGATTGGTAAATAAAATCTTACAAATTAATTCATTGTTAGCATATATTTTATATATAGTGTTTATATATGTACTTATGATTATAGTGGATTCTGCCTCTTAATAACTGTTACATGATTTTATTTAATGGCTGATATAAGAAATCTAGCAGTATGTCCTAGTTCTTCATAGTTCTGGGCATTGAAGTTTGAGAATGTAATGAATTTTGGGAGACATACGGATTGTTTCAATAAGTGTTTATATCTTTTTTCTTTAATTGAAACCTATAGCAGCTCAGATATTTAAATATGTTGTGCACACACTCATAAGCACATCAGAGCTACTGAAGAATGTTTTAGTCACATGAAATTCAGGAAAAGATATTAAAACAATACATACACAACCCTCTCTTCTTCCATCATTTTCCTTTTTAGATTAAGGAAATTTGGTATGACTCCAAATACAAATTTACCTGATTTGCCTCTTCCCCTTTAGCATTAGGCTGATAATTATACTTGGTACAAGCTTTGAAGAGCTCAGGATGAGATTATGAAACATCTTTTGTTCACACTTGCACAAAATCTATGTTTTAATGTCCATTAACTAAAGGACTTTGGTAGTAAATGATTGAAAATGTTGTAATCAAGCTATTTATGATGCTGAAACACCAGTCAAAAGGGTACATGGTTGAAGTGTGAGTACCAGTTACTGAAACTGAACTCTAATTAATGGCCTCAGAGATCAGACTGAGAGCAGCTATGAGTCATTTTGGATTCTTAGTGGTTTAAAGCTCTGTATTATAGAAGTTACCAGGCCTGTGGTATTTTACATGATAAAATTAACTAATTCTTTGCTCAGAAATCAGTTACCCACAGTATCTCATCTGTTTTCCTCATTATCTAAAATCTATTAAATCATTAAACAGCTTCCTGATCATCCTCAGGCTTATGCTTGTTACAATTTTCTCTTGTCCTGAATAATTTTTTTTTTTTCTGAATTTTATTCAATTTGAATCTGATATTCTTTCATGTTTGCATTACAATTTTATTGTTTCATATTTGTATAACTCGAAAGTCAGAAATATCAAGTTGCTTTGTTTCCTGTTCATATATAATGATTTATTTTGTATCAATTTAGTAAAAAAATTGCATGAATATATTGATAGCTGGAGCTTAAGGAAAACTTGATGCTTATTTTCATCTACCTTTGGATATGTGGGTACTTAAGCAAATGTTAATTACACTAAGTCACTAATGGATTTTCAATGTTGAGGGTTGCATAATATCCATAAAAACACACTATCTGTCCAAAGCTGCCTTAATTTGTGTTCTATATTCCTAAGCAAAATGAAACATATATTTATAACAACATTTTAACTATAAAAATATTTAAAGTCATAAATATATATATTTTCCAGAATTACAGAGTAGTTCCTGTGGCAATCCAGGAGTTCCACCCAAAGGTATTTTGTATGGTACAAGATTTGATGTTGGTGACAAAATCCGATACAGCTGTGTAACTGGATATATTTTGGATGGACATCCACAGCTTACTTGCATAGCCAACTCTGTCAATACAGCGTCGTGGGACTTCCCTGTTCCTATCTGTAGAGGTAAGACAAATCCTACAGTAATGTTCTTGAATATATACATTAGTATTAACAATTTTTAATCTCTGTATTAATACTTAAATTTTAAATTGTGGTTAAAGAACCCCTCTTTTGAATATTTTAATCTCTTGCTCACATATATGATGTATCTCAATATATATATCTACTAATTTTTAGGTCAATATTCTACTAAAATTATAGTCATAATTTAAAAAAAATATATGTTATGTCATAAGATCTAGATACCTAGTAATAAGTAGAATATAAATGTCTGTGTACAACATATGTGCAACTATGAGAATTTACATTTGGGATCTGTTAGTGCTTCCTAAGAACTGACTTTTTGTCTAGTAGTAACTTGGCTACTGAGAAAACAGAAATATGAAACTGCCAAAAAAACTGAGTTACAGGGTCATACCTCATTGTCAGTCAGGCTACATCATCTTAAGATTCCTATATAGGATATCCCTTGTGTTCTAACAAATATAGTTTTGTTAAAAAAAGGATATTCAGATCCTTTTCCTTTGCTCATATTAGAAACATAGCAGCAGTAGGACATCCGGTGTTATGGGTAAATCTTATTTGCTGAGAGAAATATTTTTAAAGATAATGTTTGTGGAGCAGCAAATGGAGGTTATGCCAACAAAATGAAAGCAGTATCACTGCTATACACAACCAAAGACAACATGTCAGGTAATCTTGGGATTCTAGATTCACAGGTTAATTTTACAAATGCAACATTTATATTTGCCTAAAAACATGGATGAGGCATTGCAGAGGCTACAAAAATATTCCAGCTGAAATTGCCACTCTAATAAATACAGGTTGGTTAAAACATGGTTAACCAGCACTGCAAAAAATTGATTATGTATGAGAAAATTTTGTCACTGGAAATACTGTACTTTCATTTCCTGTTCCGGGATTAGAGCTATTTAATATGTTTATCCACGGTCTTTAAAAACTTACAAATTTATTTTTAATAACACTATTTTCAAGGAAAAATATTTATAACTTATGAATCTTCTACTTCCTACTTTATAATGAAGGAGATATAAAATCAAGGCATATATACAAATTTTGTTTCTGGAGATGAGAGTGCAAAAGATATGATGAGAATATGTTAACTTGCAAAAGACTTACATTTGTAACAAAATTGAAGTCTAATGGGTTCCATTGCTCAAATTCTCAATCTGTCAATTTTTAAATGAATGGCATAAAAAATTGTGTTCTTGAATGAGTTACATATTCTTCTTTTTGATACAGCATTTTTCAGGAGATCTTTGCATATATTTTGGTTTTGCTCCAAGGGAAGATGAAAATATACTGTGTAAATCTGAACTGGTATGACAAACTCCCAAAGTAGCACTGTGGTTAGACATTACTAGTTTCTAAGAAGACTACTACATGAGAATATGAAAACAAATTTTTTAAACTCCTAATAAGAGATGTCATTATCTGCATAGTGTTATTTCTTAAAGCAAAATAAAGTTTAAAAATTGGAAATTATTCAGAAAAAGAGAAAACAAGTTGTGTTAGGTTCCAAAATTGTCATTTGTCTAGAGACTGAAGGACTCAAACTTTTGCATGTATGTGAAAGAGGATTAAGACAACAGCTTGATTTATTGCATAATCTCATGCAGAAGAAAAAAAATTTTTTTGAGAAGACAATTCTTTAATCAATAGCATTGAGGAACTTAAGGGGTAAAAATCTGATGAACAAAAATAAAAAAAAAAGGTATATATTTTAATAGTGGTGGTTACAAATTACAGAAAAAATAACCTAAGAATGCAACAGATTATTGATTTAAATCTTAACATAATGGCTTAAAGCCTCAATGCAAAAATTTTTGCTTGTTTTTTTAGGTCACATCTAATAAAAGAAAAATAACCAATTATTTTCAAGAGTTCCTTCTATGAGTCAATATTTTATATCAGAAATATCTAACTTTACATATAAAATGGCCCTTGTGATTTCATTAAAATAAATCTCTCCTACTTTTGCCTAATACAATTATCCAACACAGAATTCTGCAAAAAAAGGTTGCTAAAGGTGATTATGGACTAATGAGCTTCTTATCTCTTTCTTACTGTTTGCCATGGAGACTCTGATTAAACACTCATCTTTAAAGATCTTCTGTGATAAATGTCTTGTGGTTCCAATGGTTCTTGCATCTAACAGAGAGGATCCTGACATAAGCAAGAAAAACCCAAAGAGCAGAAAAAAGTATACTTTATTCAATATTAATTGGAGGATTGTTTGTTTGTTTCTTTTTACATTTCCAAAAAATTGAATTTGAGGCACACTTAGAAGTCGGCAGACTTAAGATCATAGATGTCTGTAGAACATCTGTGTGTAAATATCATTCTCATCTGCCTCTTGGAAATCAGAACAATTTGAGGAAGTTGTGTTTTTCTTAGTATTTTAGATAATTCCTCTTACATTACCTTCACTTTAAATGAAGAGAGGGTGAAGAGGTCATGCTTGTGCTTTAGCAATGTGATTATTATGGATTGATGTCTCAAAATGGGGAATTACATTGGAAACAGCAGTTTTGTAATGTCACAAGCATATATATAGGATACCCTACTAAATGCTTTAATTTTTAATTTGTTAAATTATACCAATATTTGCAGTTTTAAAGTTGTATATTTTTGGGGCAAATTTTGTTCATGAAGAAAAGAATTATTCCTCAAATAGGTTCTTATTCCTTTGCTTGTCTCCATAGGATTTCATTGAAAAATCAGCAGATATATTTAATGATTGCTTTATTTCATATCCTCTTTCTAACTGAACACTGAATGCACAAAGATTTTTACCTGCATGATTTGATATTCATTAAAATATTGTTACTTTATTAGATTTATTAGAAGTGAAAAAGAATACCCTTATTATAAGAAAGCTAAATTGTATCTATTTTTTGTGGTCAACTATGGAGTAGAGTTGCTCTCTATATGAGACAACACTTGAAATGTACTGACATCCGCCTTGAGATGGATGGCAGACTAGTTGAGAGTTTATGGGCTCAGATCAAAGAGCAGGTTAAAAAGGTGACACTGCTGTGGGTGCTTACTACAGGCTGACTGATCAGCTGGAGGAGGAAGAGGCTTTCTCCAGGTAGCTTGAAGCAGCCTCAAGGTCACAGGCACAGGTTCTTAAGAGGGACTTTATCTACCCTGCCATCTGCTGGAGAAGCAGCACAGCAAAGCACAAATAGTCCAGGGTGTTCCTTTGAAAGCCTTGATGAAAATCTCCTGTCAAGGTAGTAGAGGATCCCCCAAGGAATGGTGAGCTGCTCAAACTCATATTAACACCATCTCCTTCTTGGAGATGTGAAGGCTGAGGGCAGCCTTGACTGCAGTGACCATGAAAATGTGGAACTATGTATCAGGAAAGGAGGAAGCAGGACAGCAAATAAGACTACAACCATGGACTTCAGGAGAGCTGATGTCAGCTGCTTCAGGGATGGTCTTGGAAGAATCCCATGGAAACAGGCCCTGCAGGGAAGAGGAGTCCAAGAGAGGTAGTTGATATCCAAAGATGACTTCCTCCAGAACCAATAATGATGCATATCAATGAGCAAGAAATCAGGCAAAGCCAGAGGGAGACATGCATGGAGGAACAAAGAGCTCCTGTCATTACTCAATCATGAACAGAAAATACACAGGAGTTAGAAGCAGCATCAAGCCACATGGGATGAATATAGAGAACTGTCAGAGTAAGTAGAAATGAGACCAGAAAGTCTGAGGCCCATCTGCAATTAAATCTAGCCAAGGATGTAAAGGACAACAAGAAGGGCTTCTTAAAACACATCAATAACAGAAGAAAAGAAAAAGGATAATGTGGGTCCATTAGTAAATGGAGCGTGACCCTGGTAACGCATGTAGAGAAGGCAGGGTTATTAAATGCCTTCTTTGTCACTGACATAACCAGCGCTCAGGGTTCTCTGACACAGACCAAGGTAAAGGAGTCTTGGAAGGAAAGTTCTCCTTTGGTGAAGGAGGATCAGGTTAGACAACACCTAAGCAAACTTGACATCTGCAAGTCCATGGGGTCTGGCAAGATGCGTCCATGAGAGAACGTCTGGACACCGTAGTGAGGTCACTCACAGTCATCTCTGCAAGGTCATGGTGACCAGGAGAGGTGCCTTGGGACTGGAAAAAAGCAAATCTCACCTTGGTCTTCAAAAAAGGCAAAAAAAAAGAAAAAGGGAAACAATGGCCAAGCAACCCCAACTCAATCCCTGGAAAGGTGATGGAGCACTTTATTCTGAAGGCCATCTGTATCCAAATGGATGAAAAGAAGACAACAAGGAAGCAGCAGGGATACACTAAAGGTAAAGCCAGATGGACCAAACAGATTGCCTTCTACAATGTGAAACAACTATCTGGATCAATGAGGGGAGAGCAGTGGATATTGTCTGCCTTGGCTTCAGCAAGGCTTTGACACTGTCTCTCACAAAATCCACTTAGACAAAATCAGGAACTGTTGACTGGATGAGTGGACAGAGGTCAATTAAGATCTGGCTGAGTAGCAGGGTTGTAATCAGTGGCATGGGGTCTAGTTGGAGGTTTGTCACTACCAGTATCCTCCAAGTTCCTTACTAGGCCCAGTATTGTTTAACTTACTCATCAATGGCTTGACAAAAGGGCAGATGCCTCTCAGCAAGTTCACTGATGACACAAAGCTGGGATGACTGGCCAATACCTGAGCACTGTGAGACCTACAGGCTGGAAATACGGACAGAGAACTGTCTGAAATTCAACAAAGGCAGGTGCAGAGTCCTACACCTGGGGAAGAATAATCCCATGGACCAGCAAAGACTGAGGGCTGATCTGGAAAGCTACTCTGTGGAAAAAGACATGGGGGTTCTGGTGGATGCAATCCTGTGCCATGTGCTCTAGCTGACCCTGCTTGAGCAGCTAGTTTGGATCAGATCACCCACTGTGTTGCCTTCCAACCTTACTGGTTCTGTGATTCTATGAATTATACTGTGCACAATCCATGACCAGTTTTTAAATAAAGCCTTCTCCCCTGAAAAATTAATTTTGATAAGGTTGTTTTTAATCATGAAATGTGACAGAAGCTTAATTATATCACCTATTCCTGAGCTAATGTTGCAGCTAGCAGTTTCTCCATAATGCAGTGAGCTAGAAACAATTTACTGATAGTAATAAATAATGCTACATTTATATAAATGTATAAAATTGATAATATTTTTATCATATTAAATTTATCATAATACAGTATATTTATATAATATATAATATAATATAAATATATTATATAAATATTATACTATTTTATATTATATTATATTAATATGTAAAATATATAATATTTTCATTCTATAAAGGTTATAAGAATTAGGCACTTTCATAATCAAGGAAGTATTCTGAGTTTTATGTTTTTTAAAGATTTCTTATACCATGCTAAAATGGGTGTTGAAAGAATCTCCATTCTAAAATTTAATTTTTTTAGAATTCAGAAATTTCAAGTGCAGAATACAGTTGTATTTGAATTCCTACATGTTCTAATAAAATATTTTCACTATTGCCTTTACCTATAGCTACAAAATAATTGTCAATATAAAAGTTCTGCTTGTATTTTCAATGAGAGGTTTTGTTTTTCTACTTGTCTAAATACACAAGTGTTGATCAAAGAAGTGCACAACCCACTGACTAGCTTCATTTTTCTATTGACAAAATGCATTTCTGCTTTCTTTATCTGGGAGGATATTAAGTAGTTTCTTGCATATATTATCATGGCAGGTAAAAGACTGAAAAGGTTCATACTAAATTCTGAGTCTGGGAATTCAGTAATTCCCCTGATATATATATATATATATATATATATATATATATGTATGTATGTATGTACTTATAAAGATGTTTCATTTTACCCATCTGTATAGATGTATACTTAATTTCTTATTCTTCAGTGGATTTATTCCAAATGAACTGAATTGAGATACTTATAAGGTTTTATTTTTAAAAGTGATCTAACAGGTGTCAAAATTGAATTAGAATATTCAGCTCACTATTTAAATATTTTGCCATTTTGTCTATGCAGAACTCACTGGGCTGAAAATTTGTTAATTGTAAGTCACTGGTATAATTGTGTAAGTGCACACATACATGGCTATAAATATTTCAATTCTATGAGGTAAGTTTCAGGTCAGATACAACAGAAAAAACGTGTCTCATGGACTGTCCAATACACTTTTCTTTAATGGTTGTACTTGTATATATATTGTATAGAATAGTATGGAATTTTGAAAACAACTAAAATTAAACTTCACATAATTACCAACAAATAATCATATGGCAGTGTAAGCATTTCACAGATATGTGAAATATATCTATATTTGGTTGCAGATGGAAATCATGTCAATGATTTTCATTTTATGAAATCATGTCAAATATGACCAAGTAATATAAGCAGTAAAATAAGATTACTGCCTTTGCATCTTTTTTATAAGCTGGTCTTTGTAGGCTGTGGAAGGAACAAAGCAGGATATAAAGTCAAAGTACTGCACTTGATGCCATGTAGTGCATTAACTACTGGAACTGACAATATACACAGAGGAAAATAGAGTGCACTAACTTAAAAGCAGGAATAAATTACATCTCACTGGGAATGAACAGTTTTCTGCCTGAAGCTACTTCTTATATAGAAATAGTTATTCTTGCTTATTCTTGGGAAAAGCCCCAGTATAGCTGTGTACATCTGGATAAGAAACATGTTGGATTATTTGAGAAAATGGAAAACAAAATATTTTTTTTTTAGAATTATGTATTTATATATATGCAATTATATAAAAGCAATTTTTCAAAGCTTATTCCATGGATCCTTTTTGAGATATAGTTAATCAGTGGCTTAGAATGGCTAACACTCTTATGGTTAGTATTTAAAAAAATATAAATGGTCCACAAATGCCAATGCTGCTCCTTAGAATTAGAGACATTAACTTAGATTCTTTAGGGGAGGAAATGATGAAAAAGATCTACTATTTTATTGAAATAGTAGAATAATGGTTGGGTGTTTTCAAGTGCCATGCTGTGTGCTTTCAAGCAGGGCAGAGAATATCTTCAAAATAATACCCCAAATTACTTTTTGAATATTGAAACATACAATACCTTTTGTTGCTTTGAATTTTTGCAATAAAAGAGCTTTGTGAGTTCTTTATTTTACCCATCTTTAATATGTGTAATTTTTTAGACCAATAGAATCAAACTTTTCCATTTATGAAAAGCATTGAAATTGCTCACTACTGTACCCTACCACACTTGTATTTTCTCATTATATTAGTGTTATTCTCAGGATAGTACCTGACACTCACTATCAGGGACATTTAACCTAATGCACAGTCTGCTGGTGTGAAAAAAATACCTGAGCCTGAGGAATAGAAAATCTCCATGTGAATTTTATTTTCTGACCATAACCATGGATTTCTTATCATTGTAAATAGTGGTAAAACTTTGCAGAATTTATGTGAAGCTGTTTTAAGTCATTACTGATATGTTGTAAATCAATAAATTGGCACAGAAATAGAAATGTTTACTATATTAGAATTACTACGTACTCCTAATACTAATGCTAAAATATACTAGTTTTACTGTACTAATAATAAAAACAATATTAGCATTACTATTATATATAGTGTCTGTTAAATGCATTCCTAACTCTGAAAATATACCAGCAATAATAATGGTGTAACACTGTACAGATTCCTTAAGCAGGCAACATTATTCATGAGAGTTCTAATTGGGTTTAATACAATCAATTCATGTCTAGAAACCTGTGTTTCTTAATTATGATAATGATGGTCAAATAACAAAGTTCTTAGGTTGGATGGAAGATTGTTCCCATGTGAAAATTTATGGCATGCAATGATATACTACTGTAGTAGCAATGATGCTTGGAAAAAAATCACAAATTTTCAGAAAACAATCTAACTATGGAAAATTTTCTAACAGAAAATAATTCATTTTTATTAACTTCATTTTTTAATCAGGATTTACATTTTCAAGGTTTTGAATATCTTAAGATGTTATTCTTATTTTTTCTTTCTTTAAAAATGTATACCTCCACATCAGAATATTAATCAGCACATCAGAGTCATACTTCCATTCCGTTTACATAGTTTGGCTTTGCACATCTTTACGTGATTTTGGAAATTCCTATAAGTAGTGAAGGGAGTTCTCCTACGATCCATTAGAAACTTATATTAGCAGTGGACTAACCCTCAGGTGGTGTGATATAGTCCAGAATGAAAAGGTATATGCATCAAAGTAATTTAAACTCATCAGTGTAGTAACCATGTTAATTTGAAAATCAGGCCTCTTACACTACATCTCCAGACAGTATATAGAGGACTGGGGAAAGAAGCAGAAATTCACTCTTTCTAAATAAATTAAATCCTGCTTAAAGAAGAAAAAAAGTATATGTCATCATTCCAGGAAGAGAACGTTTGAGAGCAGCTGTAGTTCACACCAAAGTAAGGAAAAGACAGACATAGCAATGCTTTATTTTGCTACTTTTCACAGGAAAAGTACCAGTAAGATTGAATTTAATTATGAAAGATTGTTATAAAAATTGATAAAGGCAATGAAGAGGAAAAAAGAAAGATCAGATTTTAAGCTCAAGAAATCTAACCCTATTTTGAATACAATAAAACTTCTTGAATACCAACATCTTCAATCCCACCATTTTAAATGTGGGAATTAGGACTTCTTACACAAATGGGTGGAAGTCAAATAGATGGTTTATGAAAAGCTTGAAAGACTGCTTTTATCTCCTGTTTTCTTAATTTTTTTCTTTATGAACAACAAAGGACATAAAAGTTGTGCTAATTGCTAATTTTAACACATGCTATTGAAATTATGTTGCGAAATTTTCACTGAGGACAACATAACAGTGAGAATTTTACCTGAAACTGAAAGGGGGGAAGATCACTCTGAGCAATCAAGATGAGTGAATGGGAAGAATGAACCTGGAAAAGTAAACTATGAGTTTAGCATGATGTTTATCATCAAAGCACAATACTAGAATTGTCAGTTACAACAAAGACTCAGTCTTTCACATCTGATTTAAAACTAAATTCTTTATTTGTTAGAAACACCTAAAGACTATCCTAAGCCTATAGAATATATATACATTTATATATATATATATATTGCAATCATATATTATAAAATTATATATCACATTATATAATTCACATAATCACAGCATCAGCGAGGTTGGAAGAGACCTTCAAGATTATCTAGTCCAACCATCAACCAAGAACCACCATAAAACACCACTCCTAAACCATATCCCCAGGTGCCACATGCAGATGCCTCTTGAACACTTCCCAAGATGGTGACTCCGTCACCTCCTGGCGAAATTTGTTCAAATCCCTAACCACTCTTTCGGCAAAGTTTTTTCCTAATATCTAATCTGAGCCTTCTCTGGCACAACTTGGGACCATTTCCTCTTGAGACATGACAGAAGAGACAGACCACCATATTTCATACTTCTTTCTGATATAATTGTAAGTATTATATTTAAAATTTTTATATGCATCTTAGAATCTGTAAGAACTGTGTAACTAATAGTGAAAAAAATGGTCTTTGTTTTTGATGCCTGCTAGTTCCCAGTTTTGTCTTCTTTAGAGAATCATGAGGAAAACTGATCTTTTTCAGTATCAATACTTACATAATCAAGTTGAAAAGAAAATAATTTTAAACTAAGACCCATGGGAAACAGACATTTTGACGCACATTTAAGTCAGGTAGCAGTGGGCAGGGGTCATAAATAAAGCACACAGAATGATGGGCACATGTGGTCTACTCAGAAATTATAAGGCAATCATACCTGCCTCAGGTCAGCTTGGGACACAAGCTGGAGTCACAGAAGAGCAACACTGTTGGAATAACAGATAGTAGGACAGCCCACATGGCAGGAGGTTAACAAAGGATGTATGCGAACTTAGTAGAAGACAAAGATGCAGAATGGGCTGGTTGAGAGTTTGTGGATCAGGATCAGAGAACACTAGAACAATCAAGGAACTCATTGTCAGTCTGTTAAACACAGGTGGATAAGGCTGAGGAAAAGTGTGAAGTGTTCTTTAAAGAGCTCAAGGAAGTCTCTAATTCACACTAGTTCTCATACACTTCAACCTTAATGTTACTTGTTGAAAAGGCAATAGGGCAGAATGAAAACTGTAAAGCTTTCAGTAGATCTTAAAGAATCCATACCTGTATTCCACTGCAAGGTTTATTCCCACTAGGTAATTGTCCAGATAGTTTTTAAAAACCTTCCCATTTTCCAAAGGCAGTGTTTTTCTATATTTGGTATTTAATATTATTAGAAAGAACTTTTATAATTTAATCCACATGTATTTTTCCTGCTAAAATTTAAACATAATATCTTCTACCTCCCCCATTCCCCCATATATACATTTGCACCTATGCACATTAGAAACCAGTTATTTTCTTCCTCCTTGCAACTTCCTTTTACATATTTAGTTTTGGTCTTCAACTACTGTGATATTAATGCTATCTTACTTCACAACTCATAAGACCACTAGTAATGTTTACTAATTTCTTCTTGATTTTTGTTTTTAATTTATCCATGCTTTCTTTTGAAGTATTGCCCTGATTAGCAAAGAATAGCTAAGAATTTTTGTGCTTCATGGATTGCAGCTCATAGTTACAGCATGCTCTTTCTGGTCTCTGGATGTGTCCAGTTATTCACCCACTTAATCTGTGAGGTTTATTTTAATTCTTGTCCCACTTTTTAAATAATATTAACATTTTAAATGAAAAATATTTTGGTTTTAGTTTTTCTGTTGATTGATTACTTGGGTTTGTTTGGGATTTTTTTTTTCCAAAACATTAACTGTTGAATTCCAGGTAGATAGGCAAGGCTTTTATCCTTCTGTATTGTCCATGGAATAAAACAATTTTGGTAAGGCACAAATTTAAGGGCTTCAATAGACAAATTTGGCCAAACTCCCAGAATAATATGGTGTTTATTTACTGCAATCTATAAACCGCTAGGCTGGAAAAAAAGTATGATGTCAAATTCCAATTTTCTAGCTATCTGAAGTAAAAAGCAAAGTGTATGCATCTGTAGGAAAAATGCTGAGGTCTAACTCTTCATTGTCATTTACTCTTGTTTCATTTAATGCAAATACTGAAAAAAGCAATATTTGGAGATTCAATCCTCCTGCATCTTTGAGAACCAAGTGAAAATGCTGAGTGGTTACTTCATGTCAAATTGAAAGAATGATGAAAATTGTTTTCTACATTTTTTTATCTGAACATGACTTTAAAAACAGAGGCTTATTAGTAACACTAATGATTGTTATTTCATGAGCAAACATTTGGGAATTTTATTTTAATAGGAGATGAAAGCTCAAAGGGTTTCTGTCATTTATCCAAGTCATGTGGATATTATACATACACCAAGGATTTATAAAGTGTTCAGTTTCCACTAGGAACACCAAAGACTGGAGTCAAATGTTATAATCATTAACAAACACTAGGCTTCTATCACCTGAGTAAGTCAAATTAAAATGACTGATACTCACTGAGCTAGGATTTATCACCTATAAATTGCACAGCAAATGGATTAAGAGCACTCCTTTACCAAAGTGAAAAAGCAGAAGAGTGAACAGCACAATAATCAATAGCTGGCTCTCTGGATTTTCAAAGTACAACAATGACAGTTTTTCTCTTTCCTAATTCCCTGACAGGGAGGTCAGTTCCTTCCAGATAACATGCAGTTATGCATTAGTCATAGCAAAAGATTAATAACTCCAGGGTGCTGTCATCTTTTGTGTTTGATTGCCAAGCTGCATTTTAAATACAGCTAAGTCAGCACAGTGGCTTGCCAACCATTTGCTCTTTCTAAATGTTCCCAGCAGCCACAGCAGGTCCAGTTATTCTTTATGTCCAGGTGCATGGTCACTCCATTATCCACCTTTGCAGCTATGTGCAGCTGCTCAAGTAAGCTTGAATTGTGCAAGAAAAAGAATTAACTCTAACAGCTATATGTGTGTCTGTAGAAAAATTCCAATTATTTAAGGTCTTTAAACTATTTAAATTACTACTAGTTAAAGTCTCTTAAAAGAGACTTTGATCTCCCATTTTTCAAATTTATGACTTGCTTTCTGAGTCTGTAAACTCTTGCCTTAAATTAAAGGCAGCCTCATATCAAGGCACATCAATATTAAAGTCAGTCTCACACTCAGGCACAGTTTGATGACACTTTTGGGAACTATTTCTCATGTTATTACAGGTTTGACATTTGACCACAGTCTTGGGCAGTTTTTTGTTGTTTTTATGTTGTGGGTTTTTTTTTTTCCCCAGTAAATAGAAATGGACTCAACCATAATCAGAAAATAAAATATAGATTCAATATATGGTAAACATGTTCATGGTTCCTTTCATTTATTTTTCCTTCTGACCATCCTATATCAGTAGAACAAGGTTCTCCCATTTTGATCCTGTTTCATCTGGAGCTGTCTGGTGGAGTGGCTGGATATTCCAGTCATGTGTAGTTGACACAGTAAGGCGGGTTTCATTTCACTTTCTAACAGCCTTATAATTATCAGATGAAAGATATAATAAATTTGATATTTTCATTAAATATGTGAGACACAACCTGATTACTACAATTCTGTTCTTTTTACTTCTGTAGGTACCAATTAAAGGCATTTCCTTCTCTGTGCTAAGGATAATTCTCTTAAATTTAAACCAAAAGGAAGTCTCTCCCAAATTCCTTTACTGACGCAGTTCTTTGCACACCATACACCCAGTTCATTAGCAAAACAGAGAAAAACCACCAACCATCTTAATGACTTTTACATTGTTTTTCTTCACTTCATTCCCAATAGAGACACATTTTTCTGTTTGTCCAAAAAGCCTTAGTAAACCAGGTGTTTCTTTTCACATGCATAGTAATTTCCCACTGTTATTTTAAGAACTGTAGCTATCAAAGAGACCAGAGTACACTCCATTCTTCTTGGACTGACTTTCAAGTATTTCAGGATGACAATTTAACTATTCATTTTGTGTAAGAATAAAGAAACTGCACCTGAGATCTTCTACACTCTGAAAAGTTTATTATAGTTTTCAATGGTTTTCTGTGGCTAACCTATCCATTCATCATTTCCTAAAAGTACAGGTGCATAAGACATTTGTAAGCAAGTTATTTCTATTCATCAGTAAGAATTTTTCCCTTCACCTCCAGTTATTTGTATTTGGAAATTAAACTACCATATTACATTTAAACAATGTAGTGGGTAAGTGTACGAATTTTGATTTCCACAAAGTTTAACTATGCAAGTTGTTTCCTTGGACAGACATTGAATGTAGTATCTGTAGTATTAATAAGTTTTAAAGAAACTAAGAAATAAGTTTAATATATCTTAGAGTCTAAGAACCATTGCAGGAATGTATTTTTTAACCAAACTTTTTCTGCATTTTTGTGGGGTTTTTTGGATTTTTTTAAAGGAAGGTGATATTAAAAACCTTGAACACTCAAGGATTTTTTTTTTTCATTTCTAAAACAAGAAAAAATTATTTTAATGATGTTTAATGAGTTTACATTGTAAAAATATATTAATGGACTTCTAGATTATAACTGCCATATTTTGGAGCATTTGCTGAAGCACTTTAATTTTTTCAGGGGGATTGGAGGTTTCCATATTAGACTATCCACTGACTATGCTGCTTACTAAGTAATGTTTAGCTGGTCTTTCAGTGTTCTGTTACTGTTAAAAACAGCATTAGCATGTTCCAAACATAATATTTGACTTTTCCTCAGATTTGCGACTCTCCTTAAAGCAATCTTATTTTAAGTAAGAGAATAGTCATGTTCTTGCCATGCCAAGCTTCCTGATTGCCTTTAGTTTTGACTGTTCATTCCTTCTGCATCATTATTTTCCAAACATTTTAAAATAATACATAAGCTACCAGGACATTACATAAAAACCTGCAGTTACAAATCAGTTAAAATCAGCATAAGGTGAAATTTCCATATAACATAGATGTGTTGAGGGGGTAAGGAGTTATTGAGTGAATAAGGATTATTCAGAATATAATTTTCTTTGCTTCAATACATTGACACAGTATTTGGAGCAGAGATTTATCCTTCTGACCTATCCTGAAAGACACTTCTATCAGTACCAAGGAATCGTAAAGCCTTTCTGTCTGCATCCCTCTACCACCTCCCTGGGAAGCTTATTCCAAAGCTTGACAACCACTCACATGAAGAAATTTTTCCTAATAGCCAATCTAAGCCTCCTCTGGTGCATCTTGAGACAATTTCCTCTTGTCCTATCTCTTGTTACCTGGGAGAAGAGACTAACAGCCTCCTCTCTACAACTTTGTTTCAGCCAACTGTAGAGATTGCCATCTCCCTTAAGCCTCCTTTTCTCCAGACTAAACAGCTCCAGCTCTATCAGCTGCTCCTCATCAGACTTGTGCTCCTGTCCCTTCCCCAGCCCTTCTCTGGAGACACTCCCACCCCTTAATGTCCTTATTGTAGTGAGAGGTCCTGAACTTAACACAGGACTCAAGGTGTGGCCTCACCAGAGCTGAGTGAAGAGGTACAATCACTGCCCTAGTCCTGCTGGCTACACAATCCCTGACACAGGCCAGAATGTCACTGACCTTCTTGGTCACCTGGACACACTGCAAGATTGTGTTCAGCCACTGTCCAACCAACACTCCCACATCCTTTTCCACCAGGAACCTTTACAGCCACTTCCCCAAGTTCCAGTGAACTAAACGGTGATGGTAAGAGGCAAAAACATAACAGAGGAACTAGGCAAGATGAAGGGATTTAAAGGATTATGCTACAAGATAGATACTGTGCTACTGGGAAGGGTAATTTTGTGTTATTTTGATATAAAAAGACTTTATCTAGGAAGCCCACTACCTGACTTTCCTTTTAGTGCAAATCTATATTAATTTTGTGTGTTGGATCCATGGTCCCTTCTTCCATCCCACCTTTTACAGAACTCCTAAGACGATTCTGGAAATGTATATATAAATCCAGGATGATATGCATCTGCACACAAATCCGTTTTTCAGAAGTGAAGTTTTCAAGCACTCATTCTATCAAATTTCTGCCTCTTGACTCTGGAGGTATCCACAAGGAACGCAAGAAATTGCTTTAATTATCATAAGCTAATGTTGCTTTACAAGCAATATTTCTTCAATAGCAGTAATCTAATTCTTAATATTCCAGATATAATTTCTAAGTTTGGTCAGTGAGGGCAATTATTTTACAGTTTTTACAGGCTCTGTTTACTGGAAAAGCTACAGAGTAATCTGTTTTTTCAATATCTTCTTCAGTCCGTGATAGCACATTGTTGTTTCCATGCCTTGTTTCTCCATTATGAATGCTACCTCTGCTCACCACCTAGAACCTTAGATAAATTGCTTGAATCAAAGGTCCATATGGGCATAGAAGAGCCAGAAATATGCATCATATATCATGCATTGCTAAGTCTGACACTTCATGTTAATTTTGTTTGTTTTGTGCTGTTGCATATAGCCTTACAACCATTCTAATTTCAAGTATCTTTGGATTGTATTTGTTTTGTCTCATGTCTACCCTGCTATTTGTAAGACTACCTGCCATTTTGAACAAGGATGTTATAATGATCTTGCTATTAGCCAAATAATTTCCTCTCAGACATAAATTCCAATGTTGCATATTATCTGCTTTGTGCCAGCATTCTGGAAATGGTTTACAGACAATAGTGATTTTGTAGCCCTCTGGTCCAAGAATAAATTAATGCATAATCTGCACAATGTCAGTACAGGAACTGGCAGGCTTAGTAGATTCTGCTGCATTTCAGCTATTTTCTGGCTAAGGTAGTACATAGAAGGTCCAATTAAGAGATTTTCTAATTGTGTGCAAATAATTACACTAACAGCTCCCTTCTCCATCATCCCCAGTATTTCACTCTTCCAATCTTTCTAAAGATACAACTTTTTTCTTAATGTTGTAAGATCATTTGAATTAACAGTCTGAAAGATCTATGGTCCAAATCAAGAAGCTGCTAGCAAAGAGCTTTGCCATCAATATTTAGATACACTTGAAGAACAGCTTGAAATTGATAAGCAACTCTAGCATTCTAAGAGAACACATTTATTTCTGGACACTGATCAGATATCTCTGTTTGGTAAAATCTTTCAGTTCATGGATAAATATTACACACATTTACAAAAAATATCTAAAAACTGAATATGTAAATACAAGCATTGAGATCCTACAAAAAAACAAACTTCATGAAGTTAACGATGTCTATCATATAAATTGTATATTTAGGAAAGAATATGGAATTCTGGGACAAAAATGCATTTGTTCCTCTCCCTGTCATCTATTTATTTAGGGAGTTCTGAAGATAAACTGTTCATATCTAATTATAACATTTGTCATAGCTACCTCCAAAGATTTCATGTTTTTAAACTACCATTTCATCTTTGTATCAAAATCTAAAGCAAACCGAAATAGCAAATGAAGATAAATGAACTGATTAAGTCACAGACACTTCTAGCAGGTATATAAACAGTCAACACATAATTTTCAAGGTCTTGTAACAGCCCCTGTCCAGAGGCTGCAAACCTCGGTGAAATTTATTTTGTAACTATAGATTAGAAACTCTGAAAACAATTGACAGTATTTAATGTGAAGAAATATTTGACAAGCAAAGTAGGCCTATGCAAACTGAAGCCTTATGCAGAATCCAAAAATGAGGAGCCTGTAAAGACTGCTTTGCAGATCTGGCTAATGAAGACAAGTATGAAAGTTTATCTAAGAATAAGACTGATGCATAGGCTACCCCAAAGAAAGAAAGAAATAAAGAAAGGAACTCAGGACAGCCCTGTCTCAAGGCATAGGCCTCAGACATTTATTTGTAAGTGCCTGGAGAGGTGGTATGTGCTATGTTTCAGACCCAAATCCACTTATAGCAAATTTAGCTTCAGTGTGTATGATGCAGTGTTTTTCATACAGGAAGCAAATCTAAAATTTTGTACATACATATGTGTATATGCAGATTATTTCTTCTACTAAATATTCAGACATATGAATGAGAGTATTCGCACTGAGGTTCTATTAAAAAGAAGTTGCAGTGTTTGAATAGATTGTCTTGATACCAAATGTGTCAGATGGCTGGGTGAAATTCAGCTTGAATAGATTGAGGAGGTTTTTAACAGGGTCACTTGGAACATTTTATATTCTATTGCATCTTTAAAATTTGATTTCTTTCTATCTATATTACTTAATTTCTTATTTTTTAATATACTAAAATATATTTTTATGTGTTGAAAATGTGAAACAGTAGAGTTGGTGTAAGTCAAACAAAAACATTATTTTGTCCTTCTTCTGTGTAGGATACTTTCATGTATTGTTCTTTTCATGAAATTTATCCTGTGTCCTTCTTTGACAATATACTGTGGTATTAAGTGGAGATCTATACTTGAAAAATGAAACAAGTTTATGCTAAACAATTAGAAAGCATTATGTGATCACCAGCTCCCTAGAGGATTCTATCCAGCACACTGGCAGGGTTTCCATGGAAACAAGAACATTATTAAATACTCCAAAAAGTCCTGTCTTTCTCTGGTTTGTCCCCTTTCCTCTTTTTTTAAGTAGTTTGTGTTGTACATAAGCATTTCATTTCAAATTGTGCAATAAATGAAAGGATTTAATCCTCTCATTAAATGGAACATATTCATTTCTATAATAAGCTCTGAGATTCTGTGGATCTTGAGCTGCTGTCTTAATTTTAGGCAGTTTTACATTAAGAGGATATGAGTATTCATTTACTGAGAGTGAATGCGAAATGTGACCTAGACTGCTATTTTTCTGTCACACTTATTTTTTTTCTAGTAGCTTTAAGAATAAATTAAAAAAGAAAAGCAAGAAGAATGTGGTATGGGCATGTGACTTACATCTGCCTACTAATTTGCTTCCTCCATATCTGAATTTCCATAGTTCTTAAAGAATACCAACACTTGGAGTATGGTATTTCTTTCTTGGGCTGAAATGTTTGTATTTAAACATTTTTTCTGGGCTCTGAATTGTGTATGCCATAGAGGAGCTCCTTGACAACTGCAGAGAAATCATACTTGAAAAAATACAACGTTTAGTTGAGAAAACATTTTAATGAAAGATTCATTCCACAGGACAGCAGTAAATATATCATTGTAATGGAAATGAAACTGTCTTACTAATAGAAGTATCATGTTCTGCTCTGGGATCTTTAAAAAATGGAGCTTAAGTAAGACTGGTTTGGGGTTTTTTCCATTTCTCAAATCTCCCTTTCTTCTCATGATAATTCATTTCTATACTGTATGACTAATTCACATGAAAACCATATAAAATTTTTAATTCATTTCATGGCAGCTCTCAAAATTTTTAGTATCTAGGAATACTGTTAGATGGCTGAAGAGTTAAACAGCCTCCTGTATTATCAGCTGCAGTTACAAAGTACAATGATGTTTAGCTTTAGCTGGATTTGGAATAGGATGAGAGGAATTTCTCCAAGCATCTTCAATATAGAAGTCTAAATGTTCACTACATTTCTATATTTTTAAGGCCACAACAGAGAATAAAACACTTACGATCCATCTTATGTTCTCTGCTAAAAGAAATTATAGATTTGTGATATCATGTAGAGGTTGGAAGGGGTTCAGAACACCTTCTGTCCACAGGAAGGTCAACTACAGTGATTTGCTTGGGCCCATGTCTATTTTCATATGTTCAAAGATGGAGATACTGTCTCTAGAGACTATCTCTGGGCCCCTGTTCCAGGGCCTGATCTCAATCATGCAAAATTTATTTTTCCTTACATTGAAACTGAATTTCACATGTTTCATTTTATGTTCATTTTCCCTTGTCCTTTCAGTATTTACCTTTTAGAAGAAACTGGATTCACGTTCTTAGTACCTTCCCATTAGGTAGTTGAAGACAACAGTAAGGTGCCCCACATATCTTCTCCAGCTAGTCACATGCTACAGTTCCCACATCACTGTGGCAACCTTCAGCTTGACTCAGCCCAGTACACCTTTCTCTTTCCTGCTGTGGTGGGCTGACCTTGGCTGGATGCCAATCCAAGCTGCTCTGTCACTCTCCCTTCTCAGCTGGGCAGATAAGAGGAAATCTCACAAAAAGCTTATGGATCCACAACAGGGACAGATCACTCAGGATTACTGTCACTGGCAAAACAGACTAAACTTGGGGAAATTAATTTGTTACCAATGAAATCTGAGTAGGATAATGAGAAATAAAATGAAATATTAAAATACTTTCCCCCCTACCCATCCCTTCTTCCTGGGCCTAACTTTACTCATGATTTTCTCTGCCTCCTCCACAAAAACAGTGCAGGGATGACACAGAATAGGGGGTTGATGACAGTTCATCACACACTGTCTCTGCCATTCCTTCCTCTTCATGGGCAGGACTCCTCAGTCTTCCTCTGCTCCAGGGTGAGGTCCCTCCCACGGGAAAGAGTCCTCAAAAAACTTCTCCAGATTAAGTCATTCACACAGGCTGAAGTTCTTGATGAACTGTTTCACTATGGATATCTCCCATGGGACACAGTTCTTCAGGAACACACTGCTTCAATGTGGGATATCACATGGGATCACAAGTCCTAACAGCAAATCTGCTCCAGTGTGGTCTTCTCTCTCAATGTGGGACAGGTTCTGCCAGGAGCCTACTTCAGTACAGGGATCTCTTGAGCCAAGTCTCCTTCAGGTGCATCCACCTGCTCCAGTATGACTGGATGTATGATATTCTCCAAAGGCTGAAGGTAAATATCTGCTCCATGGTGGACCTCCATGAGGTCCAGCCTGCCTGATCATGGTCTTCACCACAGATTGCAGGGTAGCTCTGTTGTGGTGTCTGAAGTGCTTTCTCCCCCTCCTTTTTCACTGACCTTGGTGTCTGCAGTGCTGTTTCCCGCATGGTCTCATACTTCTCTCCAGCTAAAATTGCAGTTTTTATGCCTTTCTATAATACATTATCCCCAAAGGTGCTATCACTGCCACTGATGGGCTCATCCTTGGCCAGCTGTGGGTTCATCTTGGAGCCAGCAGGCATTGGCTCTGTAAGATTTGGGGAAGTTTCCACGAGCTTCTCACAGAAGCCACCCTTGTAGCCCACCCTGCTCTAAAACCTTGTCTTTTAGACCCTTTACACTCATACTGGACTTTTAATATTATGTACTATCAAAGTTTGTATTTCTTATAAATGATTATGAAAGAGCCTAAGGCGACTATCTCAAATACAGAAGTCTAGTGTGTACATATATGAAAAGTTAGGTGAGATTTCCAGTTCCATTTGTTAAGTGGATCATGCAAATGCAAAGTGAAAGAAATTTCTGGAAAAAACCTATCTTGAAGTACCAGACCATGAGTAAGAAGTATGAGAGAAGATATGATACAGTAGGCAAGAAGATTCTGAGAAATGTAACAGGCAATTTTGAAACTGCTAATGGAAAAAAAAAAATCACCACAATTCAAAGATGAGAAAGAAGATAAAATAATAAGTAAGAAAAATACAGTGAATATAGGGTATTGTTAAAGGATCAAGTGAGAAGGTCAAAGATAGGGGAATGGAGAGGGTGCACAAAAGAACATAAATATATACAACTGGAAACAAATTTTTCCAGGACAACAAGTTGTGTATTTCCTAGAATGCATATGAATCTGTTTTAAGAATAAAAACCAAAACTTTTGAATATTAATTAGTCTACATTTTATTTTCTCTTTTTTATTTTCTAATCAAACAACATATGATCATATTCAGAGGCTGCTGCATTTTATTTGTCAATAACCACTATAATATGTTCTGCCAAAAATGGTACATTTCCCTCTGCTGAATTGAGATAAAGATTTTTACCACATCAGGAAGACAAACATGAGCATTATCTTGACCACAAATTAACAGCCTGAATGGCAAATAATCTAATTTCATCAAAGAGGGAAAGGAATAATTCATTCATTATAGCACTTTCTCAGAAAGAAATGAAAAAACAATCCAAAAATATAAACTTTATAAATCTGCTGCATTTTTTATGAATATTATATATTTGCTAAAAAAATGTAACAATAGTCTTATACATTTTTCATTTGTGTACTTCAAATAATATTAATAAATATATTATTAACGAATATATTATTTATACATATTATAAAACCACATTTATTAATAAAGTACATAAATATATATTTATATAAACACTATAATGAAGTGACCTGCTATATGTATCTATGGTCTTGTGATAGTATTTTTGAGGTAATTTACTTTAGTCATATTTTTGAAATTGTATACCACAGGCTGAGAACTGTATTTTTGATTTTCTGAAAGTCTTAATATTTTAAAAGTATAACTTTCTGATCTTAATTTTTAATTTTTTCTTCAGAAGCATAGGGAATTTCTGCAAAAGAGAGCAGGGTAGGAAGTAAATACAACAAGGCTTCACAAATAGTATTAATTTTTGTAGGCCCTCAGTTCCTAGAAGGAGAATACTAAAAGAAAGCTAGAGAGAGACTTTCCACAAGGGAGTGTAGTGGTAGGATAATAGATGGCATTAAGCTGAACGATGGTAGGCTTAGATGAGATATTAGGAAGAAATTCTTTCCTCTGAGAGTGGTGAGGCACTGCAACAGGTTGCTCAGAGAACCTGTGGAAGTCCCATCCCTGGAGGTACAAGCCCAAGCTGGATGGGGCCCTGAGTAATGGTGTAATGGAAAGTATCCCTGCTCATGGCAAGGGGGTTGGAACTAGATTGTTCTTGAAATCTTTTCAAACCAAACCACTCTATGATTCTATGACTGATCCTCATTTAGCTGAGGTTATTGTAGATGCAGAGAAATATAATAACTTGTAGAAACAACTCTGATTTAGAATATACAAAAAAAGTAATTCACAGAGTCACAATTATCAAGGTTTTTTTCAACATTTAAAATCTAAAGCAAGAAAATTACTTAGCTATCTTCAGACTCTTATCTAGTCCTTAAAAAACAAGAAAAATAAAAAAACCAAAACCACAGTGAATACCTTAATTTTCTGTGGTGGTGAGCTGTAGCTGACCACCTATTGACAATCTATTGGCTTTCTAGTGCTTTTCCTTCTGTGAATTTTCATTGTCTAATAGTATGATTGTATTTTCTCTCTGGTGTGTGAATGCTGCAATGGGATTAGTAATTTTCAATCTATCTCGTTGCCTATTTTCATGAAAATTTTGGAAGTGTTTTTCAAAATGTGTCACTACTGCTGAATTTGCTAGAAGCTCAGCTATAGATTCAAGAGTTGCTGGAGAAGGAAGAAGACAAACTGAAATTCTTAGTGATTGCATAGTCAATTCAGCATCAAGTTTCAACCGTGCAGTTTGGGGCTTCTTTTGCATTTTGCTGTACAAGAAATCATATGCGCTGTGTTCTCCTAAGCATAATGTTTAATTTATATGACAATAATTTATGCTGTTGTTGAATTATTTAACTTTCAGGTAGTCTATACTATAATGTAAGGAATGTGTTTTTCTTTGATTCTAACTATTACACTGTCATCCTGGTGAAAATAGCACATTATGCATTTTATTACTGCATTATTACATTGTATGCTTTTAGAATTGTCAGTTGATGCAAATACTTTGGCAGCCAATTAATTGTATGAGGTTCCTCAGCCAATTTGCATTTTCTTGTTGATTTTCTTTGCCGTTCCTTCACTGAAGGTGCCCAGACAAATAAACAGTATTTGCATTGTGTCAGCATGACACTAAAAGCCAACTAATTTTAGAATTAATCTTTTAAAATTCTTTTGACAGAAATTTAGTCTGCTGAACTCAGGTTTTTTTCCTCATGTATCTCTAAAATACCTTCCTTTGCTGAGTAAAAATACTGCTTTAGTAAATCCTGTGTAATTCCACTCGTCCAGATGGAATTGCAAATCTATCCATCAGTACACATAGCATTGCACCATCTTCATTAACAATGTGATCTACCAAGTATTGGATAAGGAGTGTTACAACTGAATGTATATAAATATGGCCATGTGCATTTATCAGGGTGTTGGGTCTGGAAAACATATCCTTGAAAGCCATTGTCATATAACAGACAGGGCAGCAGTTGGTATACTGGTGCTTATCTTACCTTGCAAGTTTTTAATATAGACATCTCCTATGAGCAGCTACAAACATCTTTGTCTCTTTGGTGAATCACTCACACACTTCTCAAAGCTCCTTGTCTATTGTGTGTCTCTGTGGTGATACAACATCACAAAAATTCTTAGGTATTACTAGTTATGCTGTTACATTGGCTACAGTTCCAGTGCATTTATTTTGGGGGTCAAGGTAAACAAATATTAATTAGATCTTGATTAATGCACTTTAATTTATGCACATAGTAGACCTCAGCTCACACTACAGGAGTCAGAGTATGAAGCTGGTTATATTGAGATAAGATGTCCATACTGATTCCCTTTTGATATTTATTTCATCTAGGCACTTTGATAGCATGATTCCATTGCAATATGATATTTCATTTTCAACATGTTACAAATAAATATTTATCACAAATAATATCAGGATACTGATTTTAATTACCTTTATCAGGAAAGCAGCTTGACAGCAACCATATTATTAGACTTTTTTAATAACCTGGAAAGGTTTTAAACTTAATAAGATAAAGTGTACTTCACAAGAATTTATAAAACAAAGTATTTCCATATCTTGTATTTTGAAGGTGTCCCTGCCAGTGGTAGATGGCTGCAACTAGATGATGATTAAGGCCCCTTCCAACTGAAACAATCACTTGATTTTGTATCCTGCTAGAGGGTTAATAGGGGAATAAAGGATGAATATGGCAACAAAGATAACTTTTTTCAGAATTCAGAATTCTGAGTTGAGCAGGGTGGTCTACTACCAGGTCTGTCATCAGGGACCTCAGAGTTTTAATTGCAAGATTGCTGCCTCTCTAAATACCAGATCTTCAACTCAGCCCTGTTTCATTTTGGGAAACATCTGTAACAGCTGTAGTCATACAGAGTGTTGTGACTCTTAATATCAACAAATATATTGCAACATCCTTATTTGAAAACAGCACTAGAAAGATGTATGGGTTTTTTAATTTATGGTTATCTCAATTCTGCTATCATTACTTTTTTCAAAAGATCATTATTACAAGTTTGGGCATATGTTTAAGTTATGCAATTGAATCTTTGAAATTTTCAATAGCTGAGACCAAGCTAATGAAAACAAAAGATGAACATTTGGACCATGATTCCAATCACTTTTTAAATCTGAAATAGTAAAATGGACACCAACTTTAAGTTGACTATGAGACACTCATTGTGATTTTCCAGGAAAAAAATCTATAATGACTTGTGTCACATATCTTTAATATTTTGGATTTCAATTACAAACCAGAATGGCTCCAAAGATGCCATGACTCAATGCTGTTGATTCAATGATGTGTGAAATAAGAAGGATGTATATTGAAGGCTTCAGTGACTCTAAAGGCAAGGCTTTTTAAAGGAACTGTTCTGTATAACTTTTTTGATTAATGTTGAAGGGACAAAAAGCACAGGTATTAAAAAATAGATGTGGATATGGATGTGGATGTGAATGTATTCACTGTGCAATTTATCATGAGGGGAAAGGAATACCGAAAAATGTACTTGCCAGAGCTCAATCTTTTAAGCAGAATATCAGAGGAAATAGATGTGTCAGGGAAAAGCTTTTACCTTACTCGCACTGATGTACACTGTGACCACCAGTCCAGAGTCAATGCACTGAGTCAAAGAAATCAATGCTTGTTCCAGCCACTCTCAGTGCTGATGTTCATGCAGTGGATGGGCTACAACACACAGCAGCTCCACTTTGCTTCTTTTTATGAAGCCAGACTTTGTATGGCTGTATTAAAACATTTCCAGCAGATCTCTACAGACAAGGGTCCTTGTAGGAAATCAGATCAGTCCACAACAATGCACATTATGTGCCCTTCCACGGGTATTGATCTGTGGCTAGTGTCAAGACTTGTGACACTCAATTTGTGTTTACAGTATCCTAGTTTCTGTGGCTCTCCACAGTCTGCACTATACTCAGTTCTTGACCTAGGAGAGGGCACAATATTCCCAGAATCACAGAAACAGACAGTATCTGAGGCTGGAAGGCACCTCTGAATCTAATCTAGTTCAAGTGCCTCCACTGAGAGCAAGGGCACCTGGAGTGGGGTGATCAGGGCCATGTCCAGGTTCAGTTTTGAGTATCTGCAGGATAGAGACCCCCACAGCCTCCCTGAACAACCTGTTTGAATGTTCAATCAGCCTTAGAGTGGGGAAAAATATGTTTGAACTGTATTACTTCTATTTCAATTTATGCCAGATTTTCTTGTTATTTCTCTTAGTACCATTGGGGAGAGTCTGTGTCGATCTTTACTTCCCTGTCAAGTATTTATAAGCACTGATGATTCCCATTGAACCTTCTCTACCCGAGGCTGAACATGCACTCACTCAGATTCCCTGGTATGTCTGCAGCTCCAGTCCCTGAATAATTTGTGACTCTTTGTGGGACTCTCTCTGTCCACGTCTTCATACTGGGGAGCCATCACTGGACACAGTTCTCCAGGTGCGAGGGAACTGGTCTCTGTCTGGACTTTATGCTGTTTCTCGCATTTCACCACCCTTCATGCATTTCACCTCCCAGCTCTTCAGTCACTTTTCAACACACATCACAGACTCATCATCTACCCCATACTTTATCAGTTTGTCTATGAGAGTGTTACTGGCTAAAGTGAAGAAGATATATTCAACTTCTACTTGAAAAACTTTGTTCATCACTCAAGCAGAACACTGAAACTTCTATTTCTAAATTCTTCTGTGGTGTAAAAATCTTTTCCTTCCAGTTCTGATTTTAGTTTTCCAAATTTGAATGTCTCTGTGAACTTTTCAAATGCAGGCAGACTTAATTTAAGTTTGATAAATTTTGGCAAATAAGGTAACAGATCTGCCAAAGCAGTCATAAATTGGCTGAGAAAATGTCTTCAGAAGAGGTTAAGTCCTGCTTCTCTCTTCTGGTGAAGCAGTAGTCACAGTTCAGGAGTGCTGAATTCTAAAGTCTCTGCATAATTAAGCAACTACAGAAATCCTGACTCTGAAATCGTGAAAACATTTTGTCATCATTTAGGCATTTTGTGATGCAATAAAACACAAATTCTTGTAGAAATGTAACATTGCAGAAGTAAAGAGATCACAAATATGCCAGAGAAATTGTGATTCTTGTTTTGCATAGTACATAGTAAGATTACACCCTGTTTAGAGGTTTTACAAAAATAAGCATATGGAATTGCATGTTTTAGGAAGAAATTTTGATGAACATTTGCAATTTTCTTCAGTTCATAAAAGTAAATTATTTTAAGCTGCGTGCTCCTTGTAATCCAGTTGTCATTAGGCCAGAAGGTTCAAAGGACTACACAATGAAAGTTATGATAGCCTCTTACACCTCTAAAGTCCTATACTGAATATAATATAGAAAATTAGAAGAAATCTTGCTTGATGGCTTACACACTGAAGTGGTCTCATTCCAACATTTTTGAAGCTAAGATTCAGTTATTTAACTGAAGATGTATGCATTGAAATCCATTCTCCATTGAATGGTGTAGAACTTAAAACAGTTTACCTGTTCTGAGGAAGAAAAAAACACAACTTTTCATCAGGTCGTAAGAGTTGAAAATAAAACAAAGGAAGTATTCTTTTTCCCCTTCATTTAGTTTTTTGATCTTGCTCTAGGTATTCGACTACCTCTAGGTATCCTGCATGTAGCAGGAAAATTTAAAAAATTCTAAGTGAATTCAAACAATACAAGTTCTTCACTGCCTTTGTTTTTCAATTTTCTTGGACATTATTTTTCTTTTCTATCTCTAAGCTATCATAGGAGAACTATATTGAATGATAGAACTTATTTGGGGATCACAAGAGGTTATCACACACCTCTCAAGTCTGACTTTAAAGGCAGTTATATTTTCTCTGGGTCTTATGCATCTCATTTTGAAAATTTCCAAGGCTGTAAATTCTACAGCCTCTCCAGGCAAACATAAACTCCCAGGGCATAACCTGCATCACCATGGTCTTCTTCACCAGCTACAGGGGATCTTCAGCACCTGTAGCCTACAGTACCTTTTTTCTTCACTGGAGTTGGTGTCTTCAGGTTTGCATCTCTTATTTTTCTTACACTCTCTCTCTCTACCTCCCTGTCTCCCACTTTCTGCTGCTGCACAGTATTTTCCCCTCTTCTTAAATATGTTACCACAGAGGCACCACCAATATTGCTAATTGCATCAGCTTTAGTCAGTGGTGGAGCTCCACCTCGGAGCATCCTGGAATTGGCTCCATGGGGGCAGCCCCTGACGTCTACAGAGGCCACTCCTGCAGCCCCTGATACCAAAACCTTGTCACACTAAGCCAGTACAATCTTCATTTGTGCAAGCTTTTTTCTTGGTGGCTTTCACATCCTCCCTGCTACACCCTTCTGAGAAGGTCATTCAAACTAAGAGGTGTAAACTGATCCCAAAGGAATTGCTAACTCTTCCTCTCTGCAAGCAGTGTCTGCCAAGTGACACTGGGTGCTCTGGTTAGGATTCAGCCTTCTTCCTGACTATCACCACTTGATTTTTACAGAGCTGAAATAAACTTCTTTTATACAGTAAAATATCAACAGCTAAATAAAACAAGTGCCACTTTGAATACTTAGTTACTCATTTGGAGTGAATGGAAGTGTGTGCTTTGTCGCCAGCTGGGTTAAAACATGACATTGTCATTCTTTTATAAATTTCAATAAACACTTGTTTTTAATAGAAGAGTGTCTCCATTACAATAATTTAATTATAATTTCTTTGTGGTTCAGAGGCAAAAGTGGAAAAGCAGGTGTAAAAACCAGCCAATGCCATATTCATACTTTGACTCTCTCTTGAGAAATAAAAAAAAACCCCAACAAAATCCATGAGATCCCTAGTAATTTCTAAAATCTCAATATATATCTCAGTATCTATCTCAATATCTTAAAATGATAAATGTTATTTATCATCTTTCACATTTTTCATACTTGGTTTAACGACAAGAAAAGTTTTAAAGACAAAATTACATTTATAAATCATAGTAAAAACCATTCTTCCTTGTAGGTATTAAAAATAAGGAGAAAGAAAATATAGCTGAATTTCAAGTTGATAAATTGATATATTTACTTCTAGGTATTTTTTTTCCTTTACTTTGCTGAAGCAATCAATTAAAATAATTTCTGCTTTCCTCTGTATTCCATTTTTAATGAATTTACTCTTATGTCTTCTGCCCTTCAGCAACGCAAACAATAAATATCAGGCTTGAGAACCAGGAAATCTAAATGAGTATCTTAACACTGCAAAGCTTCTAAGCTTCATTGTTTCACAAAGCAGTAGGAAACACCTTGATCATCAAAAAATCTTTATATATTTTTCTGTTGTGCTTATATTCATACAAGGCTTGTCCAAATATTTTAATTTAAATTACCTTAGTTTGTAAGCAATAAAAGCACTAACCCTTTCCCAAAGTTCATTTTTATGTGAGAAAAAGATGTAATTTTTTTCTGTTGGAAGACAACAGTAAAGGGAACTGACTGTTATATAGACTGATTATTTTGTTAAAAAAAAATTGTGAGTTAACCCATCAATTTCAAGTCCTGGTCTACTAAAACAGAAATTTTTTTAAAAAATAAATAATCTACACACATTTTTAACCAAATGTATAGGCGAGAGTTCAGGAGGCTGCATCCTTTGGGTTTTTTCGTTTTGTTTCTTTGTTTTTCATTTTTTTTCCTTTGCTTTGGTGGGGGGTTTTGTTTCTTTTTTTTGTTGTTTTGTTTTTCTTTTTTGTTTGTTTGTTTTGTTTTGTTTTGTAAAAAAGGCAAGGTATTGGCTTTATGTGCCAAGATTTTACTTGTGTTTAAATATTGTCTTCGATCTTTATATAGAATAAAGAACAATAAATGAGACCTCTGTGCACCATTTATTAGAAAACAGTTACTTCTATCAGTACAGGAACGTCCAACTCACCTAAATCACATCCACAACACGACGTTTCCTTGGAGAAAAAAGGGGTAACTCAGAGAATATCTCTGAAATTTAATTTATTGCCAGGTAACATAAACGTTCAGTTACTGAGTCAGAATTTGAGGGGAAAAAAACAAAAAAAACCCCAACAACAACAACAATAAAAACCAACCAAAAAGAACCCAAAGACAGAATCTTAAAACACAGAGAACAGAGATTTCCTCTGCCTTCACCTGGGCTCGATCTCTCCCGTCCCCTCGCTCCTGCCGCACCTCACCTTCAGTGGGGCATGGCCCGAGGCGAGGGGACAGCACCCTTTGTCCGTCACCCCTTTGTCCCTCACCCTTCGCTGTGTCCTCACCTACTCGTGTCCCTGCTGCTCTTCGTGCCCGCTCGGCCCTGCTGTGCCTCCCCTGCAGCCCCTCATTCCTGCCCGGCTCTCTTAGCCGTCCCTGCTTCCCTCCAAGCCCTTCATGTCCCCTGTGTCTCCCCTGCTGCCCTCTGATCCCCTCATGCCCGCCGAGCCTCGGCCGCGGCCCTGCTGCCCTCCGGGCCCGGGCGGTGCGCGGCCGCCTCCCTCACGGGTCAGCCAGCGTTGCCCCATACAGGCCCCCATGCAGGCACAGGCTGTGGGTATTGTAGTGTTTTCCCCTGGCACAGGTAATTTTTGTGGTTCTATCTCAAAGGTGGTAGGTGGGAAGGCAATTTATTCTGTTTAACTTATGTTCAACCACCATTAAACTCCTCACCTCCTTAGCTACAGATGCATTATTTGATTTTTTTATTTTTTGCTGGCTGTCACATCTGTATCAATTTTACTGGTATACAGCACGCAAGTGCAAAGTGAGGATGTGAATCATGTCAATTTATAGTCATCACTGGGTTTATTTGGAATTTAAAATCTGAGTTTTATGAAACAATACAGAAAATAAGACTTCCATTTGTCCTCAAGAACTGTTTTATGTCCCTTTGCTCAAAAGCTGGATGAACTTCATGTAAGTCAAAGATGACTGCAAAGCTATCCTGAAAGATTTTCAGTTGATGGATGTTTTGCAATCTTTATATTTCAATTTCTGAAATCTGTAAGGTTATTCTTGTGCATAAATTACCGGGAAAGGCTGAAATTTTTTCCTTGCTATAGATTTGTAGAAAAAGTCAACATATAAATGTTTCTTAGATATTATATATTTTATATCTATTTTGAATTATATTTGGAGTTTTTAGAATGTATCAGAATATTATATAAAATAAATATAATACGCATTATACTACAGACACTGCTCTCTATACTGTGCAGACCCATTCTTCTATTCTCTAACTCTGAACATTACATTATTGAGACTAAATTGAAGACCTAGTTTTTATTTAGTGGAGCAAGATCTTGCTAACCTAATGAGAAAGTCTTTGAACCAGGTCCACTGGGCTTTTGTGGTTGGTTACCAAAGCTTGAAGGTTTATTGAGGAACAGAGGATCAGGCAGAGTACACGCAGAGCAGACGGAGGAGGGATTTTCTTGTACTCTTTGATGAAGTGGGGTGACCAGAAACAGCTCTCAAGTGTCTGTACGCAAACAAACATGATAACAAAGAACTGCAACTTCACACATGATCAGAGATCAATGACATTATTAAAATCACAAAGCCATAGCAAAGCAGTTGGCGCTGCTGGAGTTCTGCCATAGATGTATAGTGACTCTCCTAGAAAAGTGGGCAGGAAACAAAAGGAGTAAGTGTTTGTGCAAAGGAGGAAACATAGGGAACTGGCATTGTCTAAGGAGCTTCCTAAAGATATTTTTGTGCCTATGTAATCTATTACTGTGCTCATTAGCGAGTTTCATAATCAGACTATAATACTACAGACACTAAAATGGAGTTTAACTTTTTAGGATGCTTTTCACTTCTGTATAGTTTCTGTTCTGCTGACTATTGCACAGACAATGAAGAAACAGAATAAGAAATTAAATCAAATCTGGGGGCTGTTTTATGAAGGCAGTATAAGATGTGCAGAAAATTTAACTGTTTCGTTCACTGCAGATATCTAGATAGATATCTAGATGCGATATATTGTGTACCAGATTAAAGCTTGATCTACCATGCAATGTCATTAAATTCTCAATGAAGTCCACAAATTTGCATGTCCTATAAATCACTGATGACATTGCCTGTCTTTGATCATCCGTTTTATTGAAATTTACAGTTCAATATTTATATGACATTATTATGAATATCACTGAAAGCTACAAGAATAAGCAGAAAATTAAAAAAGACATAACTAGAGAAATATATTTTCAAAATTTATTATGAAAAATGAACAGTGAACAGCAAACCAGGAAGACAAAAAAAAGATAAAATTTAGTAAAATCAGCTTTCACTGGAGATTATTTGAACATGTACATGTTTCACTTTTTTTTTTTTTTTTTAATGGGCATTTACTCATAAGATTGTAAAAGGAAAAAAAGAAGAGAGAAAAAAACTTCAGGTGTCTATGGACATAAATAGAAACAATCTATGCCCACAAAAAAGAAAAACAAAAACCAAACCCCCAAAACATTACTTTTATAATCATCACTCATCATAATATCAGTGATACTCCCTCTGCACAAAAGCCCTTATGCATATTCAAACAGGGATCTTAATTTGAATTCATAATACCTTGAAAAGCTTTTTAATGCCAAGTCCCCTCTTGCATATCACTTTGAAAAATCTTCCCCTTTCAGCATATGGTTAAGATCAGAGAAATATGTTAAGAAAAATGACATCTTGGCAGTAAGTGTATTTTTTGCATTTATGCCTTCATATCATATTTGCAAGATTGTTATTGGATAAAATTCCAGTATATGACCAAATCAATTTAATCTGATAGTATGGAGTATGAATTTTAAACGTATATTTTTAAAAAATACCAGTGTTAGCTATGTATTTGTAATTGAACAATATCAGGTTCTATCAAGTCTTAACTGAAGCGTTGTCTTCTTACAATTTCTTTGAATGTTTTTCTTCATATTTGATAACTGGAAATTAAAAGGATAGGGACACACAATTGTTTCAAGGCATTTAGGTGTTTAACCACTGTTTAGCTACTACATTTTGATTGCAGTGCTTGTAGTGTGTATTGGGTGTGGGAACATGCAGCACATACAACCTAAGCTACATACGTAAACCATCTTGATAACCAAAAAACAGATAAAGACGTTCTCATTCACTGCTATCTTCCATCCTTTCACAGATATTATTTTCCCATTTCCTGGATTTCATCCACCCCTCCAGATGTTCAAAAATAGGCTGGGATTTGGGATCCATTCATCAGGATGGTGCCTATGACAGGAGAAGCAGGACACTTGATGATTGGGCACCTAAACCATCCAGACACAGGTCACTCCCACACTGTCCTCACTCCTCACAAAATCCACTCTTCATTGCTTCATGTTATTCTTGCTGTTTTGCTCCCTGCAACATAAAACTTGTACCACAGGTTATTTTTTCCCCAAGATTAAATGTCCTTGAGGCACACACTGGGTTTCCCCATCTTGCTACTTTATCCACCAAGTATACTGCGGTCCTTGAACAAATACAGTCCCATGAATGGGCTTGTCCTTTCCCAAGGGAAAAGGGGGTTAGGCACTTAAATGCCTTTGAGGACTCCTATCCTGGTAGTTTGTTAGAGATAATTGAGAAAGTTACAGAAAGGCTGGGAAAGAGATTATCGTGGATCTGCACCAAATTACAGCAAAGCTTATCTTTCCTCTCTTGCTTGTTAACATTTCGTTACTGGGCTTCTTGCACATTGATGAAGAGCAGCCATTGTTCGTCTTCCTAAATGTTCCCACACCAGCTATTTTATTTGCAACATTTCACAGCTGACATCTAAGAAATTATGCTGCTTCAATTGTGATAGAAATAGGGGTACTAAAATCAGGTCGCACAAGTTACATTTATTACATTCTCTTTTATTTGTCAGGGTCTTGTGCACTATGAAGTTAGTGGTAGAACTCCTGTCAACAGTATTTGTCAATTTACTTGAAGATCAAATGTTTTTTTTACACTGTCTTCACAAATTAAGGCACCAAACATTTGCATGGGCATGTTTCTCAGTCTTCTCACAGATGGGAGCTTTTACCTATGGGGATCTGATTGCAAGACTTGAACCAAGCAAATGGTATTGTAGGTGGAGGAAAATAAGATCACAGTACAGTAATTCTGTTATTTATTATTCTAATGCTTGCAATGCACTAAGGTGATATCCAGTGTGCTTTTGGTTATATATGCAACAATTAAATATAGATAATATTAATTGTATTTGTAGCAAATTTGCTACATGAATCAGAATAAAAACCATGGTGATTTGTTTGGGCCATTTTACTGATAGTAGCAAAATCACACTTTGGAAAAATCTCTAAACAGCTGTGGCTCAGAATAAAGGGAACACTCATTATTAACATTGTTTATATTTTTAAATAGTGCCACACTAATTTTTTAAGTTTTTGTATACTATAGCAACATTGTTAGTAAACAATTTGTTAGATTTCTAGGAATTAAGATATTTTTCTCTGTAATTTATTTGTGAAAAGCAAAACATGAGTTCTGCAGTACTGTATGGAAGTTTGCTAAACTAGCAATTTAAAATTATTTTCCTGAGAGTCTGTAATAAATGCAAACATTATATTCTTCTTATTTATGTATTTATTTATTGATTGATTATCCTTTCACAGTATTGGGACAGAACCTGTGGTGTGATGAGATTTCTCAGTTTTATTATATTTAGTGTATTTAAGGTGCTCTAGCTAATTAGTAAGAATAAATTTAAGAAATGTCTTTTACTTTGTTGTTGTTGTTGGTTTTGGTTTGTTTTTTTTTTTGATATATTTTTATCTGGCCATGGCATAATTTAGCAAAATTTTTAAGAGAAAAAACCTGGTATTTTAAACTCCTAAACTGCTGTAATAAAGAATCATGATTTTTTTTTCTTTTTGCTAGAAGTGAGTGTGTCAGAATTCTTTAAACTTTTTGTTCTGTGATCCTATGCTCCTTAAAGTTGTTTTATGTTTTTTCTATCATCAATTTTGACTAGGTTTTCAGACTCTGGGGCAAGTTTTATTCATGTTAGCACTCTAATTGAGCAGAAACAAGAATTGCTTTTCAAATATGCTTCAAACATTTGGGTAATAAACTGAATAACTAATGCAATATGGTATTTCCATTCAAGTTATTTAAAAGATATTTCCATTTTGAAAGAAAAAAAACACTAAATTTCCAATTAATTTTATTAGCTCACAGAAATAATTTTAACATAGGATCATCAAAAATAATTTTTGAGTTATTAGACATATATATACTATAAATAAACATCAGACCTTTGGAATTCTGACATCAAATGACAGAACATCTGTCATTTGAGAATTGTTTCATCATAGAAAATGTTTTTTAGTTTTTTTAGAACTGATTTTGTGAATATCCAATGTTTGCTGGTATATCCAGCATAAGATTACATGCTAAAACATAGAGTAATTTTAGTTTCAGAGTCACCATGGGAAAAAAAAAATAAATCATTGTGATAATTGGTCAAATAGTTTCACAGTTATCCATGTCATGAAAAATGTATACCTATGGTAAAATTTTAAATATTTGATCTATTAAAACTTATTTTACTCTGATGTAAACCTCTTAATTGTGAAAGCATCTTGCATCTGACATTAAAAAATCACTCATGAATATCTGTGGTTTGAAAACAGATCACCTGTCTGGAAATGAGAAAATTATATCTCTAGATATTCACTAAAATAAAATATGACAATATAATTAGTGTACAATGGGTAAGATTCTCATGCCTCTTTATTCAGTATAATGTGACTGCTGCACCTCACGTGTCACTATTTATGATAGGGGTTAAACTCAACTTGATTTATGAAAATATTTTTGGTTAAAGCAAAAGTGGAAATAATGAAATTTTTGCATGCTGTTGTAAAGTGACTGAAGCAATGCTAATCCAGATTTATAATTGCTAATAAATAGAAAATTGTAAATATATGTGCTGGCACAAGTATAATAATCCTTAAGTAATTGTAACATGAAGCAATTACTTTTTTAACATCTTAATTTTGGAGTAGCATTCCAAGTCAAAAGTGTTAAAAAGTCTTAAGCAATTATTCACCTAAACAGTAAAGAACTTTATATCCTTAAGGGATGATTTTAATTTGTTTGTTTTTTTTGCAGCTGAGGATGCTTGTGGAGGAACTATGAGAGGATCAAGTGGAATTATCTCGAGCCCCAACTTTCCTAATGAATATCATAATAATGCAGATTGCACATGGACAATTGTGGCAGAGCCTGGTGATACTATCTCACTCATATTTACAGATTTCCAAATGGAAGAAAAATATGATTATTTGGAAATAGAAGGTTCTGAACCACCTACAATAGGGTAAGTCAAATCTTGCAATTTTAATGTAATAAAAAGTAAGAGATGATGAAGTGTGAAAATACAACTTTTTGTTACTTTTCTTTTTGTGAATATGTAGTCTTGCTAAAAAAAAAAAAAAACACAAAAAAACCACAGTAATAATTGTGACCATGGCATAAATGTTGATATTTCAATTGCAGCTGGAAAATGGTTTTTAAATCTATTCCAAAGATGTAGCATCAAGATGAAAGGCACTGTAGACTCATTTGCTTCATTTGCTCTGTGTCTAACCATTCAACCATTTTTGTATTAAAAATGTATATATTTAGAAACAGAATGGGATGAACTCATGAACTGTTAAGGATTGGTGAAGCCTTCAGAGATTTTCATGAAATGAGAAAGTGAATGGCATGGAGGCTTTCAGCACAGAGCTGGGGGAATTAGCATTGGCCACACCCGTTGGTGTGTCTCTGGAGTGTCTCTGGGGTGTCTCTGGAGGAGTTTCTGTGCAGAGAACTGTATGCACAGTCTCTAAATTATGTGAGTGTTGTTGGTAATACATTTACCCAGAAATATCCATCCTGATCTGTGAGACAAAGGACCATGAGCTGAGTAGTCAAAGTGCTTTTTGACCCTGGTTTTTCTCCAAATATAGCACCTTTAAGAAGAGAGACTGCTTGTTGACTTAGTAGTAGTAACAATGTTTTTGCTAGTCTGACTTCCGCAATTCTTAATCTCAGTGCAGATGCGTTACGTAGATGTTGTAACACAAGTATGAGAAATAAAAGAATAAAAAACCTATTTCAAGATCAAATTCAGTTAAACAGGAAAAATATATATTATGCTGTATATTATGTATATATACTGTAATATTATATATTATACACAAAAAGTAAATTATACTTTCAGTGGTTTCTGGTCTGGCAGTTTTATGGTAACACAGCATCACACTACTCAAGAAACATGTCAACATGACAAATCTTTGTGTTTGTTTTAGTGGTTTAAATATGCTGTTGATTCACAGAAAAGAAGTTGCATACAAACCCATAAATCACAGTTATGGTCTTCAGTAAAATCTTGATCTCTTAACTGGCTCATGGAGCTTTATGGAGGTTCTGTATGACAGACAGAGGCATGTGAACAACAGGTGATACAAGTTGTTGGCTAGATATATAAAGGTCAGTAGAGTCTTGTTTTCTTCATATCAGTATAAACCCCCTCCAAAAGTAACATAGACCAAATAAAATGGCTTGGATTTAATAATAAGAAAAATATCTAAAATTAGATAATTATATTGTTTTAAAAGCATCAGACTAGGTTTCTATGCGTTGCTTATAAGTAATATATTTTTACTGCTTCAGAGTGTCATAAAAGTCTATACTCTTAAGATTTAGAAAACAGGTTTTTTTATAATTTGAGTTAATTTATACTGCCACCTACATAGTTAATTACCTGTATTAGAATATTACTTAATTGCCATTGAGTTTTTCAAGCTCTTAAACTGAAATCCTTTGAACTGGCTGTCAGCTAAAATATATTTAAATAATAATTTATACTAATTAGTGAGGTAACACCAATGACATACAGACGTTATGAGTCACTTGAATAGCTAAATGTGCATTTGATTTTTCTTGAATGTGTTTCATTTATTCATTTATGAGCCTCAAACAATGATTTAGTTTTTTGTTCTACAAATACAAGGCTGTATTCAAATGATAAAATAAGATTACTTTATGTATGGAAATTCCCATTATCTGTTTACAAAACATAAAAATCTACAATGCTAATTTAATAATTGCTTATGTAGAGAAACAGACTGAGAGCATACTCTTTTTTTTAGCTTGTCATTTGTATTCCATAAATTGGACTGGTGTGTTCAATTATGGAAAAATATCCCCCCATATGTTGGGGAAAACAGCTTTGGAAAGCTTAATTAACAGCAATTTGTTAATTAGATTTAGAGTGGTAATACAATATATTCCCTTAGACTAAACTAAACCCAGGTTCTTTATCTTTCATTTTGGGAAAAAAGCTTACCTAATTTTCAAAATTACTAAAAACTTACTGGGTGATCTGGATAATAAGTATTATTATAAAATAATTTCTTAGAAAACTTGGTGCTTTATAAGACTATTACACCTATTGATTTTAAAAAAAAGCCTTCAAATTTTTCTTCTGTACATCTGTTGTGTAAAAAAATATCTCTACTTTTTGTTTCTAACTGAAATAAAGAACCAGATTATGCATCAAGTAGATAGGCTGGGGTTATACATAAGACAAGACTTGGAATGCTTTATGAAGTGCTAACTTTCTGTAGTTTTCTACTCAGTTGTTATAGTATTTCAGATATGACAGTCTTTTCTCTCAAGAAAATCTTGATAAGCCATTTTCATTTAAGTAGCAGTAAAAAATTGTGTAGATGCCCTTCAGGGTTCTTCTTGTTCTGTTGTTTATTCTAATATTTGACAATTTGAGTTGAATTATGGAATTTCTTAAATTTTGAATTGAAACTGAAGGAAAATTATTAGTTTGAGAAAATTATTTTCCCCATTTTTTTCAACAAAAAAACCCAACCTAAAAATAAATAAGATCTAGTGAATTGTTCCTTTTTGTCTATGAAAAACCAGGCCATGCCAAACTAATACAAAAGTTGACAGTTGTTTTTCCTCCATATTTGGAGAGCTTGATTGTTAATTAACATTTTCTGTCTCTTAATCCCATTATTGTAATGCTATGAAAGAAACAAAATGATAAACAGAACCTGTAAGAAATATTAGTGAAGAATATGCTAACTATTCATAATTAAAGTGAGAGTGAGTAGGCAGATAATATCTGTTATGGAAAAGGGTATTGTCTAGGGTTGGGATTTTTTTGTGAGGGAAACACAGTTATCCATGTTAGATATGTACATGGTCACTTTTGTTGCCAGTTTGTTTTCAATAAAAATTAGCCTTTAGGAGGCATTTGAAAATTAAGTGTACTGTTGTGACACATGCATTAATAAAACAGATTCTCAATCAGATCTTTTTAACAAAGTGGTTATTTTATTTATTGAGTTTCTGATCAGGTGAGATTTATTTTCAGTCAATTTACTTGCTGAAATAATGCTCATATCAAAAGCTAGAGAGGAAAACCTCTGTCTGATGTAAATTTGGCAGCACAGGGATAGAAAATTATGCCTTAATAGTACAACTACCAATGAAAGTAATAATAAGTTGAAGGAAACAAAGAAAAACAGACAAGACAAGAGGCAGAAGTTCTCATAAGAAATTAAAATAGGAGGCAAAAAAAAATCCACCTCAGGCCCAGCATTTATTTTCTTGAAAAATCATATCAAATTAGAAAATGACAAGTATAACAGTCTGTTTTTTAGTAATAAAGACTGTTGATACTGCTTTAGATAATTATTACTGTTGTCTCACTAATAAAAAGTTTTAAAATCTGTTTTTAATGCTCAGAGGAAGGACTCAGGAAGGTAAGATTTCTGAGTAGTATGATTTTAATAAGTATGCTAAAAGCCCCAGATGAGAAAGTTTGTAATCTGATAACAGTTGAATTTAAATTTAAATAATAGTGGCAAAATTGATACTGCTTATCATAGGAAAAATGATTTCAGAAGAATGTTGTGGTTGTAGCCAAATGGGTAGAAAATTTTATTCAATTAATAGAGCAAACAAAGTGCAATTATCAGAGTATTTGTTTACTGATAGTGGATGGAATTAATTTTTACTGGATTTAATTGCAAAAAACCATACATACACACACACACACACACACACACACACACACACACACACACACACACACACAAAAGAAAAAAAAAATCACTTCAAAAAGCAGCCAAGTTTTGGAATGCTTAAATCCTTTTCTTCTAAAACAGGGAACAGAAGGTAACGGAGATAATGCTTAACTGTGGAACAGGGAGAGCAAAAAAACAGGAATAGGAGGAATACCAATGCTAAAAATATTATCTGGTTTGAGTCTTTGATAATCTCTCCATTGTGTCTTATCATTTTTATCTTTTTCTGAAGGACTGAGAGCAAAAATGTTCTTTGCTTTCTTGGAAACAAAAGCTTTCCATAGAAACCAGGATTTTTTTTCCTTGACTGTTTGCTTCTGTGATTTAATTTTTTGCTTGGTGATTTAGAATTTCACCTGTGGCATTTCCATGAGGCCATTTGGAACCCTTCAGGAAGCACAATGCATTCTGTAATGTGTAGGTTCAGGCACAATGATAGTGCTTAGGAGGGGAATTTGTTACAGTGACTGTGGAGGTTGATGGCATGTTTTTCATTTTTCTATTGTGTGATTCTGTTTGGCAGTCATCATCTGAAAACAACTTTGGAACTGGCTTTACATGTGGTACTCTCAAAATTCTTACTGAAACATGAGAAAGATTTGAATCTAAGAGAGGAATAAGGTATCAAATAACGTGTTTAACAGTAGAGGCGGAGGCTTCTCTTATGTTATTTTGTACTGTTTGTACATGTATGTTTCTGAAGAAACAAAAGACCCTTCCATGGTGAGCACCCTGTTTTGATGGGGTTTTCTGCATTAACTTTTTTGGTTGTAGTTCCAAGTGCAGTCACAAATGTGCCTCAAACTCTGCAGGCAGAATAGACACATATAAACATAAGTTACCTGATGAAAATCTGTCACTTAAGGGTAGAGACCTTGAAGTCTATTCTTATGAAAGAGTTACTTTGTGGCATTTAGATTCAGTGCTTAGTGAAAGGAGAATATGATTTCAAGAAATTGTCATATCCATGGCAATACAATTCAACCAAAGGTGTAAATCCAGAGTTTAATCCTGGAATTCAATATGTTATGCATGTGTCCACATAACCAGGTTATAAGGAAACGCAAGACAGAATGACAAAACCTTATAAGCAAGGTAGTTCAGCATGGAAGAGAACTCAGGAGCTGACTTGTCCAATCTACTGCTGAAAGCAGACTCAGTTCTCAGGTAAGGCAAGGCTGCTCAGGCCTTTATCCAAAGATGGATTCTAAACAACCTATGTGGACAACCTTCTTAATTTCCTGACTGTCCTCATGGGAGGAAAAGCTTTTCTATTTTTTCCTAATATAGAAATCATTGTTTTCAGTCAGAATCAACAAACAAGGATTTATTATTACCAATTGTCTGTTTGAGGTCCAGACATCTCCTGCGTTCTCTTTCTTCCTTATGGATTGGCAGTGATATGACCTTTCTCCTGAACAGGTTGGCTGATATGGCCAATCCTAGCTCATGAGTTGAAGATCTTCCTTCCTCAGGCTCAAATTGTCCCATTCATCTTACAGGGATATGTACAGAGATGTGATTTGTCCTGTCTTCCTCTAGAATACTAAATGCTAAAGCTTATCTGGCACGTGTGATTTGTAACTGTATAATGGAGTCAAGCCTCAGTGAGAAAACCATCTGTTAAATTCCAGCGTGTACTTACATCAGACAGGGAGTCACATGCAGGCACAGAATCCCCTTGTCTCATTGTGGTACAAATGAACATTTTACATGGCCACTGTGATGCTGTTTTTGAAAAAAGCCACATGTTCCCACTTCTATTTCTGACTCATCCCCTACCTTGTGTTGGCTCAGGCATTTACCCAGTCACAAAGGAAGTGCACCAGGAGGTGATATGAGTAAAAACCAAGCTTTTTTTCTTCCTTTGTTAGTGAGCAGGAAACACCAGAGTTGAAGAGTGTATCAAGGCACATAGGGAGGCGAATATTGTTTCTTCAGGGAATAGAACAACTTTATTGTCAAAATAAAGCCTGATCTGTTGTCTTCTTAGGTACTTGTATGTTGTATAACAGTACCCATGTAAAGATCTACTTTTTTTTTTTCCCTTTTACAGTAAGTGCAGAAACTTCACAGAGTTATTCTATTTCCTTTATATTTTTATACTGTATGCTTAATTTAATGCATTCTTGTGATGGTATAAAATATTTTATTTTGATTAATGTACACAGTATCAGGAAGACAGTATTTGGTTTTTGCTGTTGCAAGAGGTGGTTAAAAGCATTGCTTTTGAGGAAACTTTTCTGAAGCGGCTCCTAATTCCTTACCTTTCCTATGTTCAGGAGTAATGCAAAAGAAACACTTGCAAGCCTTTTCTAAAGTTGCATGTTTTCATTATTCTGATAGTAATTTTTAATATGCATGAAGTTATTCTCATCTGGAGTTAGAGATTCACCAGCAGTTATCAAATGAGCAGTTACATTGGATGGGCTTTTTACATATATTCTTCTCAACAGTGACAGGAGTATATTATTTCACAGAGTCTTATCAACATTCAGAAACAAATAGAAAAACAGTCTTCTTGAATCTTGATATGCAAGAACAGTACTCTGGTTTTCCCATTTACCTCTTTGACAAAGCTTTACTATTACTACTTTTGTGTTTCTATGGGTCACTTTAATCCTCCTTTGATGAAACAGCCCAGAGTGCTTTCAGTGTGGCTTATTTGTAACTCTGCTTTGTAGAAATCAGGTAAAGAATCGTCTAGTCCTGGGGGATTTTGCTAATGAATACTTAAAACATGTAACAAAAAGAAAAAAAAAGTAGCAAATAAAATCAGAATTCTCTTACAGTAGATTTGGGGAATAAATTAGAGGCAGGAAGATGGCTTGATGATTTAACAGGGAGCACTTCCAGTGTGCTTACTCCAGCAGAACACTGTACTTGTTTTGATGTGGTCATTTGCTATAGTCTCAGGATGGCAATTGTTGGAGTAGTACGGGAGACATTGCTCTTGTCTTGACTGAAACATCAGTGACTGAACTCGTTAGTAAGTTTTATGCTGTGTGAGCTGTATGGTGGGGGAAAGTGTATTAGGATAGCATAAATCTCAAAACAAGGCAGGGAAAAAAGCATCACAACCAACCCAAACTCCAAAATAAAACTAAACTGCAAAACATATAATTGTTTCATTTGTCATTCCAGAGTGATTAAATTTTCAGATTTTCTTCTCATATGTTCTGAGTCCTTGACATGTTTACTTTATTCAGAAAAATAAGTGGCATGTTTTGGGAGAACAGTGATCCCTAAAGAGATAATCCCAAATCACTCTAATTTCTAGATTCTGAATTAAAATTTTTAGTATGCTTTGTACACTGAGTAAACAAAATGCTTTCATAATTCCATCTTCTATGTCTCTGGCTAAAAGTATAATATTTTGAATACATTAATGAAATCCTTTGCATTAATTAATAAATTCTGACAAGATAAAACATTATTTATATGGGTCATACAGACTAATCATAACTTCACAAACTGATGCGTTTTGTGATTGTCCATCTGTTTTGCCTGTGAATACCACATAAGGATATTTAGGATGCAATTCACTTGTGAAATGAACCAGTGGCTAAAACAAACAGTTAAACATCCTTTTAATCTGCTAATGCAAATCCATTATATTAAGAATCAACACAATGCCAGTGTCAGAACATTTTTTTATAATTATACATGCCATCCTATATGCAGGTGACTAGTGACAATCCACAGCTTTCTGGCCATAACCTAACAGTCAGTAAAAAATGAAAATAAACCAGTCATGTACATTTACTGTATGTTTATTTCTTCTGCATACAGTAATTCATGCAAAATTTCACTCTTAGGTTGGTCATGCATTGCAATAGGTTATCCACAGAGGTGGTGGAGTTACCATCCCAGCTGGTATTTAAGAGATGTCTGATCTGGCACTGGGTGATATAATTTAGTGGTTTAGGGATTAGAGTGGTAGTGCTCAATAGATGGTTGGACTTGATGACCTTAAAGGTCTCCCAACCTTGATCATTCTCTGATTAAGTGATTTCACCTCACATTATTTAATGTTTAATCATAAAGAATGATAAGATGTAAATCCTACTTTCAATGGCAGCTTTATTTGGTTGTTTTGCGAGGCTTTTTTGTAGTCAACTATTTTTCTATCCTCTACTAAAAAGCTTATTAATGAAGAAATATCTTTGTTAAGTGATCTACATTCTTCTTTCTTTGCTAAATAGACCTTTTGGATATTTCTGTGTTAAGAGTCCATAACTAAGTTGTTGGCAGCTTCACATCTCTCCATCAGCCTTTTCAGTATCCAGACTAGTGCCTTTGAATCTGCAGAAAAATAACCTACTGCCATGGTACATACTCTTTCTTCCTGAAGCATATAACACAGGTTTTGACATCTTTCATGTGGATATATTGCACTGCTGAAGAAATTCTTTTCCCCATTATTTTTTATGCCAGAGGAAAAACTTAAACCGTCATCTCTATTTTCTGAACAAGAATGTGCTGTCCTGAATGTTCTAAGGGAAGTTAAGGGTAAGGTGAAGGACTGTTTGAATACAACTTATTTTCTGTTTAGTAACTGACACTATGCCTTTCAAGAAAAAGAATCAAAACAATTCTGAACTGAAGCTTCCAACTTTTTAACTGAACTTTCCAATCCTTTATAACTTGTAGAATCTGAGATTCAATCCCAAAATGCATGCATCTTTTCTTGTTTGTGTTTTGGTTATTTTTGAGGTACTTGTTTCCCAGAGAGTTAATTATGAAAAGAGAATTCTGTAATAAGGTGGAATTAAGGAAGTGCTACAGTGTTGAATGCAGTTTAAAGCAGAGTTCAGCTCCTGTGGGAGAGAAATGAGAGATGATTATGACAGTAGCAAAGGCTAACAGTCCTTAGAGCATTGTTTTTTCATTCAGCTTTGAATTACAATTAATCTACTAGCAAGACCTTCCACCAGTTGTTAATGGATTTAAACTAGGTAGCTGAAAGTTAAGTTTATACTGAAAATTTCACTAACTATGAAGCTACAGTTTTGCTAGATGTGCTGGAAATTATTTTTATTACTATACTCTGTGCGTCATATATAGATATAAATTGGAATGTTACAGAAATCTTGCCATTCCATCTGGTTTTGGTGATTTTGAACACAGGTTTCCCAAAACTGTGAAGTAGTGCAGTACATTCTATTATTCTGTTCTATAAAGATTCCATAGAAATAAAGCTTAAATTGTTAAACTTGTAAGTTCAAGTATGTGTTGCTGTTTTAAAGTGATGCAACTTGATTTAAATAAAAGTCTGATCTATTTAATATGACTTTTCCTCTTGGTGCAAAGCTTGCTACTGATGCAGGAAAAGAGTAAAAAATTAACGTGGTGGTTTCAGTAGCTTAGTTCAGTTTACACAGTGGAGTCCAGATTGCTTTGCAACATATCCTGTATTACTGGTGTCTGATTTTCCTTTGGGTTCACCTGTAAACATGGGACACAGATTTAAACTTTAGTGGCTCAGAATTCATGTCATGAGTATCTGTTGTGGTTCTCAGATTGAAAGCCATTTGTTACAACCAATTGGGTCATTCAAGACATTCATATATATATGTGTGTGTGTGTGTGTTTTCCAGTGGAAGAAAATCTATTGACAAACACTGTGAACTGAAGTTTGCAACTAAACCTGAGAGAAATCAGAATAAGATGCCATTGGGGAGAACAGTGTTCAGCCAGCTAAATAATTGGTACTTTTTTGGTACTAAATCAAATAGACAAAAAGGAAGGTACTTTGTAAAATATCAGGTATATATATTTGTTTGCATTGACCTAAGCAAAAATAAAAATTATATAATATATCCTTTGGTATTATATTTTAATATATATATGAATTTTTAAAAAAGAAAGGAACGGACTAGTCTGCCAACATTGAGTGTTGAAGTAGAAGAGCAAGGCATTCTTTGTATTTTGAAAAACTGAAAAATAGATACATGGAAAAGACTCTTTAATGAAAAGGAGGATTTAATTTATCTGGAAATTTGTTGAAAGAGCATAATGGCATTATATAGGCATACTAAGATGTTTCTTTTTAATGCAAAAAAATATTTATCTAAAAATATGAAGGATTAAGGCAGTTTGAATGGAATTTTATTAGTGTTTATGGGTAAATAGGCATCAATACTAAGGAGAAGTACATCAGTCATTAAAAAAACTTACCAAAACAACTTCAAAAAAGAAGGGTTTAATATATTCCACAGGAGATCTGGCAGTTAAGTGGAAGTGAATATATCAAGTATATAATAACAGACTATCCTATTTCAAAAGAAAGATATAAATCATAGTAAGAGACCTTTAAAGCTCCTGGTGCAGTCATAAAGATATACAGAGCAGAAAGAAATTTTGCAAAAGGTGAGAAAGAACCACATGACTAATGAATAAAAGCATAAAATACTAAGAAGCTTTGAGAATACAGTAAGAAAGGCTATAGCAGTTGCCTTTACAATTACCAAAGGATATAAAAGACAATGATGGAGAGAGCTTGTAACTACATTACAAGGACAGAGAAAACAAGAAAAATTGGTTCCTCAGTGAAAAAAAATAACAGAGGGCAAAGGAAGGAGACACCTGGGAAGTTGTAATGGAGACAGTTAGCTCTGAACCATGTAAAAATAATGGAGTAAGTGATGAAAAATTACTGAATGAAAAAATTTAATTCTCTTTACTAACCAATTTTTTACTACAAACTAGCAGAAAAAAGACTCAGTGTTGTCTGTAAATATGTCGTGTACTTAGTTGGGAAAAGGCACACAAATAGTTACTAGTTAGTCTCCGTAAGTCATGTTGTGTTGCATCTTAAATGGATTAGATCTAGGCCTGGTAATGTTAAATATATTTGGAATATCTCAGTGGAAGAAGAATTATACATAAATATCAATAATGGCAGTTTGGAGGGTTACAGGCTTCTTAAAGGGCAGCAATATATTCAGCAATAATGCTGGTAAATCAAAGTGAACTTGAACATGTGAAATTAGAGAAATACAAAATGTAGGCTAAATAAAGAAGGCATAGGAGGAAATATCAAATAAGGAATAAATACCCAGTCAGAGGACTAATACTAATTAAATACATCAAGAAAACACAAAACAAATAAAGATTAAAAATAAAAAATATTGAACACTGTGTTCTTGTGTGCATATACTTTTATGTGTTTAAAAGTAAATTGCTTTTATAGTATGTGCCCTGCATTTATACAGGCACACAACTTCTATAAGTTGCAGATTGGGTTAATAAAGATTCTGACATGGGTTGAATTCTTATTCTGCTGAAAAAAAATCGTGCATTGATTTTCATTTACAAATGTAAATGACATTTGATATTTATACAGCCTTTAAAACTGCATTAAAATATGCATTTAAAATATTTTCATGTTTCCTAATGAGGTATTTCCTAATATATCATGATAAAATGAATTTAAAAAAACAAAAAACATTTGAAACAATAGTAAAAAATCTGGTGGTGTTGTAACTCAGTAGGGCCAACATTTGTTTGGTGTGTCATGCTAGGATGGGTATTAAGGCTTGGGACTAAAGAAAACTGGCACAGTTGTGGAGCCTAAGCTTGCTTTCACCTTCTGGTTAACTTTCTAATAATTACATTCTTATAGGTTAATTCCATAAAGATCAGTCTTAAGTTATAGCATGTGAATTAGTGTCCTACTATCTTTTATAGGTTATTAGATCTGAGTATTTGCAAACTTTTCAACTCATATTTTTTCAGTAGAGTTGCTCAAGGTGCTCAGATAACATTATCTCATTACCACAAATATCAGTAAAAGCATCATATAAAAATTTAATAGATAATAAACTCTGATACAACATATTTAAAAATTAATATTGTCTCTTTACTGCATAATTTAGAATATATAAATTTCCAGTCAAATGTAATGAACAAAGGTTCTTTTGGCAGCTTCAATTTTTGCGGTAATACTTTTTTTATTTGGTAAAGTAAATAAAAATCATTATTGTAAGAGATGCTTACTTAAAATCTGCCCCAGTCTGGCAAATCTGCATAATAAGCTGGCTATTCACCTAGGGTACCAGAATTTCCTAGACTGGTAAGATATTTCATTCTAAAACCACAGAATATTGGTAAATTTTATAAACTTTGTTTATGTTCTCTAGCAAAGCTTTCATAAGTATTAGTCAATATATTAAGCAATTCCATTAATGTTATTCAAAATAAATACTATAATAAATATTTTGTGTTCCATTTAAAAGCTAACATTATTCAGCAGGTCTCATTCATTTTGTGTGGCAGAGGGGGAGACAAAGGCGTGAGGATTAAAAGCAAGTTATGTTTGCTTGTAGGACAATGACAATATTATTTTCACTTTCTGTGGAACAAACATTTATTTAAAACATTTTTTATGTCTCTTTCAGTTGTAAATAAAAAACTTTTGAATCCAAGGATTTTTTCAAGTAACACAGATTGATATAAAAAAGTCAATTTGAAGTATTTCCAATTATCAATCACTTTTTTTTTTAATAATATTAATTACCCCAAATTATAAAGTAGGCTATGGGATTTTATAGTATTGTGGAGAATCTTATACATTCTTCTTATTTCATAATTGCTTATTATATCGTGTTTGTAGGTATTTATTGCTCTCAACAGCCCCTGTTAATGGAGAGTGTGATGTCTTTTTTTTGAAAAGTTAAATAACAAATGTTCATTTCAGATACATGGTGTCAAATCATGGAGAGATGAAAAAGCTGTGTCATGGTTTGTTCACTGGCTGATTTACTGGAAACAGCAGGTGGCTAGCAACCAGACCCATGCAGTACCCAAATTGTATTTTCATCTCTGAGAGCAGCATTAATTTTTGAAAAAAAGAATAAATTATATAAATTGTGATTTTACACACAACTGTGTCTTAAGAATTGACATAAATGATTTTTACACTTAATCTTGCTTATGCTTCAGCTTAAAAACCCAAAAATTCTTGGTCTCATTTTCCAAAAGATTTGACACAAATATTGCTTTTTAAAATTCTTTATATAATATTTCTTTTTCTAAAAGATATTAAATACACTGAAAAACTATGCCCTTGTTTTTTTTGTGGCTGTCTTAGCATATGTAAACAATAATCAATAGCATACCACTACTAAAGTTTGGTGACTCCTTTTCAAAATGATGTCTTGTAAATCAGTAGGGTTTGGTCTGGACTTTATACACACATCATTTCATGTTTATCTACATGATTCAATTCAGTGTCATAGCAACCTAGGACTAGAATTGGAAGCAGTACAGCTGTAACAATAGGAATCCTTGCTCAGTGCAAATATTTGTGCTTCTGAGTGCATGAATATCTCTGAATGTTTTTCAGTTTGAAACACAAAGTGTTTTAATTCTAGCAAGTTAGTTACGTGGCACAAAGGGGAAGGACTGTGGTGATCATTCATTCGGTATCTGATATCCACATTGTGTGCTCTCCAGTGGTTCAAACTGTAAAGCAAGCATGTGATGTCCAGAACTCAGATTTAATGAGGTGCTTGGTGCTGACTTGAATATCTCAGAGGTGTTGCTCAGAGGTGTTGCTCTTGTTTGTCTAGATATGCCAGTAATGTACAGAATATATACAGAATAGAAGAGGTCCTTGGTTCTTAGTAAAGAACAGAAGAGAGAATTTCAGTTACTAGTATCAGGGGTCTAGAAAGGCATTGATTTTGAATGAGAGAAGCAACTTTTCTAATTTTTAAGATTCAATATGTGTTTCACAGATTAAGAGTTTAGTGCCAGAAAGAACAAGTTGATAATCTAGTGTCCCCACCTGTAGAGGAGAGGCTTGTGCATTTCATTGGCTTTTCTGTGCTAATTTTAAAAAAATAAAATAACCAGTCTTCTCTTAAAAATCCTGAGTGATCTAAGTGATTGTGTTGATCATTTACTTCAGCTACTGGTGTTTTCATGTCTTTGTCAGGTTAGAGAAAGAGGTCTTCAGTGTTTTTTACACTACTTTTCTGAGAACAGCTTGCCTCCCCATTGTCTTCACAAAAGCTGCAGGGGAAACTTTTCCAACACCCAGGGCACCAGCTCTCTCTCCTTCTTCAGTGCCTTGGTGTCTGCAAAGCTGTTTTGCTCACATATTCTCACTCCTCTCTTCCAACAGCAGCTGTGCAGCAGTTTTTCCCTCTTATAAATATGTCATCCCAGAGGTGTTACCACTGTCACTGGTGAACACTTCTCACAGAAGCCACTCCTTCTACCAAAACCTTGCCACTCAAACCCAATAAAATCCTCCAAGTTTCACAGTTTGTGAAGAGCCTCCTTTGAAAAGATCCCAATGAGAACCACTTTAGATTATTAAATCTCACCTATTCATATAAATAGATCCTGTGTTCTTAATGGTTCACTTTGGAGGTTTTTTTTTACGAACCATCGAACTAGGAATTAGGGTCTACAATCTTGTAAAGTGTAAAAGTTATTTCTCTCAAAATGAGGTGTTCTGCATGCATGCTAATGCTACTTGCCCAATCCCCTTCTCCCTTTTTAATTCTTATCTAATAGGGCTAAATGTGAGCTATCATGTCCCTTACTACTCAGATAATTTCAAAGCTTTGGTCCTTAGTTTTAAAGGCATTTTGTTGTTTATATGTCTATGAAGTAGAAGTGATGGAGGTGTATGATATCCACATTTAATTTTATCACAACATCTTAAAAATTCTCCGTACAAAAAAAGTGAGAAATGTTTCCCTAAATACAGTCAGAGAACATTTGAATATGAATGTTAAAATACAATAAAGACAAGTATGCTCAAGTACACAGAATAACAGTAAATTAATAGTATTTTTTAAAATACAGAAATTGTCATAGAAAGCAGTTTTAATGATTTGACCAGTTTAATTGGGAAATTTGAAATCTATTTCTATCTAGGAGTAACAGGAGCAAGGCAGAGACAACTGAGATCCAAGGGGACTCTACACAGGCCACATTTCCTGTTCACTCAACTGTGATATGCAGTTGTCCAGAGGCTGAACACAGAGACTTAGAGTCAATTTACAGCCTCCAATGTGGTGAGTGATAAACTTGGTCCAGGATCCCTTCAGGAGCCCAATCAAACAGAGATGATCAGGGACAGAACTGGAGCAATCTTAGGCTGAGCTGGAACTGGATTCTTGGGTCTAAGGCAGAGGCGTAACAGAATCCCCAGTCAGACCTAGTCAAGGTCAAGAAAGTGCCCTTACAGCCTAGGCAGTCTGATTTTTTCTTAGATTTTTGTGGTGGAAAACAAAATATTGTCTATGTGTTGGAAATTTAAAAATTACTATTATTATTATTATCCTCATCACCATCATCATCATCCTTATTTAAAGAATGGTGTAATTTATTGGTATTTGTCAAACCGTTTGAAATGAAAATTGTATAAAATTATTGAGTAAGAAATTTCTTATCTTACAGATATATTGAAAAAGGGAGAAAAGTCACTACAGATAAATGTAATCAATTAAAAAATTTAAATGTCTAATGTGATAAATACAGTAGAATTAGAAAGAGACACAATGTTGGATGTATAGAAGAAAGTTATTGCACAATATAAAACTAGTGGATTAAAATACTGATCCACCTTCCATAGAAGGTGGTTGCTGAAGTGAATGGCACTGTGAGTAATTTGCATGGATTCCTTGACTACAATTATATTTAAATTATGCAGTAAAATGAGCCTTTCCTGGCAGATTTCAGTATCTACCTTGATACATTTTCAAAGGGAAGAAACAGGAAGAAGTGAAGTCTCAGAAAGGATCACCTGTAGTTTGAATTGAAATGTTCAATGTTTATCCTCTTACTTTGTATTGATGAGTTGTTCTTTAAAGGCATTTCAGGACTGTCTTATTATCACCCTTAAACGATGAAATAACACAACTGACTCAGACTTAAAATGACAGCATTTCAAATTTTAATTCTAATGTTAAGGAACAACTCTTTTAAGATATATTTGCATTTTGATGTAATATCTAAATATGAGCAACTAGAGTGGCAGATACTCAGGAAAACTCAGAGTCTAGAAGTACTTTTTCTTATAAGACCCATGGGGTTCTTAATTTTGCTGCAGAGTGGGAGTAATTTGACTTATATTTTAAACTTTATCACCATCCATAGCTGCATGCTAATTTCCCTTCATGCACTACAGAAAATACAATTAGAGTTTTTTACCAGTTTGAACACTGATACGTATATGAGGTTTTTATTTTAACTGCTTTAGTTACATGAAATACTAAGGATTATGGGAAGAGGTTAAATGGCAATTAGCTTCATGGATAGGTACTCTTTGCTTCCTATTTCTAGTGCCTCCAAGTTTCTTTAGTGTGCATCTGGCCATACTGATAGCAACTGATGTCAGTTGCTATACAATTTTTGCCTTATTACTGGGAAGCAGCCACAGGCCTTGTACAGCCATGCATTGATCTGGCAGCTGGATTCTATTAGGGCTCTTCTGAAGTGTCTTGACTTGAGCTGTTTTTATCTTTTCGTCATCTGCTGGTCAAGTGACTATATGACTACCGTGTATACCAAAGGTTTGACAACCCTAAGCAGTTGCTGTGGAACACATGTTGAGCCTCTGTGATAACTGGGTCTTGAGAAGGCTGGGAGCCAATGAGAAAAAACAAAGATTCTGTTTAGGAAGCATCAGACAACCCAAGGATGACTCAAGACTGAGGAAGGAGAGTTGTATCATGATGATCTCAGGATACTGGTATAGCATCCTAGAGTGGTGGTCACAGCTCTCTGCTGTGGGCAGGGACACCGTCCACTAGACCAGGTTACTTGCAGCCCCATCCAGCCTGGCCATGAGCACTCCCAGGAATTGGGTATCCACAGCTTCTAGTAACATGATCAGGTGTCTCACCATCCTTAGAGTAAAAAAAATCCTTCCTAATATCTTATCTAAACCCACTTTCTTTTAGTTTAATGCCACCTTCCTTGTCCTATCACTACACGACCTTGTCAGAATTCCTTTCAAGCTTTCTTGTAGGCTCCCCTCAGGTACCGAAAAGCCACAGTTAAGTCACCTGGGAATCTTTCCTTCTCCAGGCTGAGAAATACCAATTGCCTCAGCCATTCCTTATCCCTCTAATCCTTTTCATGGAACCCCTCTGTACTCCAGTCCTTCTTGTACTGGGTGCTCCAGAATACTGGGACGCAGTATTCCAGGTGGGGCCTCACCGGAGCACACTAGAGAGGCAGAATGGCTCACAATAAAAATGTTTCCCTTCTGTCTGGGAAAGAATGAAGTGCTGATTTCAGGATGCAGAGGGACACTGAAAATTAAGGAAAAAATAATAGGTACTAGGGAAAAAAATTATATGAATAAATTACTGGTAGTATTAATGAGGCTTTTCAATATTTAGACTGTTAGTCTTGTTAAAGCATTAATTGGACTAATAATAATTTTGACATGGGACTATTCTTCCCTATCCCAACAAGATTTTGTGTGTAACAAATAATATTGCAGAACATTAAATTGTGTAGGGTAAGTGCAATATTTTTGAGTTTTTAGTTTGGTTCACATATTGACACTTACCAGAAAGACTCAAGGACAAGCTTCCTTCCCCTATTCAGGCAATACTTGTAAGTATAACAATTTATTATAGAGAATTGAAAAGGAAACAGCTGGTTCAGAAACTGAATACAGCAACATTTTAAGAGAGGTAAATTATATAAGCCTCTCACAGGTAATGATCCCAGTTATTCAGTTTGACTGTTACCCAAAGAAGTATTGGTCACATACAAGTTGTATTCAAATTAATTTTATTTAGATTAGCTGTGAAAGTAAGGGGAAGAAATTTACAGGATTCCACGGAAAATGCTCAGGTAGTCTCATTCATCTTTATGCCTGTCCAGGGCTCTCCAATCTCCAGCCAAGGCCCTCAGATTTGGGATTCTTGAAAGAGACAGTTTCATTTATCACGTGCAGGGAAAAAAAAAAAAAATAAAAAATCTTAGGACAGTTCTTGGTGTCCAACTCATCATGGCTTTTGGGCCAGCAGGAGCAGTGCCTTTGTGGGAGGCCTAAAGTGCACAACCTGCACCAGGTGGGCCTGTATCTTCTCAGTGGTGCATCCAGACTCGTCTGCCTCTGCTTTTTTTGACTGCCCTGAGCTTGGTCTCACCAATTACACCAAGGAGCTTCTTGTGCAACTTGTCACAGGCTGTGTGGTAGAAAGACCTGTGTATTAGCCACTGTGTGCAGCCCAGGTGAAGTTCATATGTATTTATATTATTTCTATGATCCTCTCAGGGATATTGAGCTGTAAGTGCAAGGTCACTTTGTATATAAAGTATTTGCATCCCATTTATGAAAAATGGCTCCTTCTAAGACCCTGACACCTATATGAAAATCAGCAGCTTACCCTAGGCCTGCAGGCAATCAGGACACACAACTGTCCATCAGTGTTATTTATTTATGTGACAAAGGCAAGTTTATATGTATCAGGAGCTAACAGTTGTGTGTTTAGAAAGCTTCTTTCCTAGTACTTCATTATTCTGTCAAGTCAAGAGATTAACTGGAAAACTTTGACATAGGAACCATCTGGCTTTATAGGGTGCAATTAACTTCTGAATTTAAAAAGTATTTCTTAATCTTGGAACTTTTCAGCATTTCATATCTACTCTGCTATAAACTTCCATTATCATCACTTGGACCTTTATTCAGTCCTTAATGATTATACGTAGGCTTTTCGTGGAATTGCTTTACATTACAGCAACTCTACTGCAAAATTGAACTTTTTCCAGCATTGCAAAGGCAAGACAAAGCTTTCATGTATTTCAACACTGACGTTATAAAACAAAGACCTTATTTTTGGTCTTTCAGACATCATAATGTACTCGACAAAAAGAGCCAAAGGGTGAATTATTTTTATCCACCCAGATGAGTAACTCTAAAATTAATCAATAGATTATTAAAGTACTTTATAGAACAAGTATTTTTTTCAAGGTTAAATAATGTAGAACTTTTCTTCCTCCTCATCCAAAACACTCGCTTATTTAAGTTTGCATTTTTTTGTTTTATAAATCAGAAGCAATTGCAATGAAGTTTCAACCTAAACCATTAGTTTGGTTCTAAATAGCTCATGACTCTGAATTTGAGGTGTGGTAATTTACTGTTCTAAAAATAAAAACCTGCTTTTTGTCATTCATTTGGCTACAGTTCTGAGATGTGGAAACAACAATTAATATCAAACTAGTGTCCTCACTCTCAGATACATAAAGTGTTCAGTTCTTTTATAAATATTACAGGGACTGACCATAAGACTTAGATCTTTTACTAACTTTGTAACCACTTAAAACTTGGGTTATATCTTACCCTCAAAATTCTAGTAGAGTGTTAGATTTTAGACTCTATTTTTTGGGGCATTTTTCCTTTACTTTTCTAATTAGTATTTACCATTGAGAAGGAGCTTGCTTTAGGAAAAGACTTTTTCTTCTTTCCTCTTTAAAGACTGAATTCAGACTGTTTAATTTCTCATTGGAATGATGTATTCTGTCATTCCTTATGACTGGACATTGGACTATGGCAATGGAGAAGAACAACTCAATCCTCTTCTTCTTTTGTTTTCTTTAATTATATGCTTGTTTTATTTCCAAGTTAATCTTTCTCTTCCTGTGTTATTTTTGTTTTCATCATTCGAAGTCTTATCCTAGAAACTGCTTATTTTGATATTGTATTTACCTTTCAAATTAGTTTCTTTTCTGAAGCCAGTCTATGTCATAAGATGGACAATTCCTTAAACATGCAGGGAATTAATGACTTAAATGTACTGACTGCACACACAAGAGCAGCCATGATGCAACCCACCAGCAGTTTGAGTTTCACACATATAATTAAATGAAAAACTCAACTTACATTAAAGTTCTATAGCTTCTGTCACAGAGATGTCTAATTTAGTCTTTTTCTGAAATACAGATATACCAATATTGTAAATGTTACTACTGCATAAATGTAAGCTACAATTAAAATTCTAGGAAAACCACACCTCTTAGAATACTTCCTTTATGTTGGAAATACTTCACAGAAGCAAAATTTACAGGCAATTATCCATTCTGTTGACCTTTGTTGTTATCCAGAGATAACTGAAAATACCTATTAACATTTAATATTTATGTGATATCTTCAAAAAAATTTAAATCCTGAGTTATCAGTTTAGACAGCAGTAGATTTTGTAAGAAACATAGGAAATTGATGGTGCTTTTTTTGCTTTTTAACAAGATAGGTCAGAGCAGTGTCCTTGCTCTGAAATGATTTAACATAATTTGGATAGAACATTTCCAGGAAAAAAAAGGCCAGTAACCAAAGCTGTCATGCAACAGACACTCACATCTATAATGAATGCCATTAAGAGCCATTAAACTTATCAGTGAAATTGGAAACATAAAAAAATATTGATACGCCTAGTCATACAAAATACTTACTCTTTTAGTGCTTGTCCAAAGAATTAGGTTAGTGTCTGAACTTGAATGTAAACATCATGCAACCTGAGTTGATGGAATAAGAAGGTTATGTTAACTTAATCATTAAACCCTTCAGGATCTTTCAAATCAAGTAATATATTAAATATTGAGTTGGCATCAGCTTTGCTTCTCTAGTGTGCAACTGGTTGTTTCTAAACACATCTGGATTTATTGAGATACCTGATTTTTAATCTTGCGTCCTTAAATCTGTGTTGTGGAGTGGATCCTCTGCAAAAGATGTTTATTATGAAGCTTGCAACATGAAGTATTGCTTTATGAGATCAAGGCAGTCATGAAGAACAAAGGAAAGGATCCCAGAAAGTTTTGCTAATGAGTATATGTTGTACACAAATACAGGAGACACAATAAGCTGTAAGTAAATGCTACTTCAGATTTATGTTTAGTAAAATTACTGCCTGTTTTAAGCATAATTTAACCAAACCAGATAGGTAATTGATCAGGTACTGTTCTATTGTGTATGTCTTTCCACTCAGGTGGCTGCTCTCTTTTTTAGTGTATTGTGCTGTGTAAGTATTAAGTGCCAGTAGCACATATATGAACATGCATAGGCCTTGTCAAAATGGGTGATATTTTGCCCTTTTTAATCAAAGATTTTTAACCATTAGTTTTATTTCAACATGCAAATAATACCAAAAAGAAATAATCAACACAGGTGCAATTTGCATCAAAACAAGCACTTAGGAATTTGTAGTGCATATATATGGATAATGAGATCTATATATGCACTTAGTCATTATTATATATAAATCTTTGTTAGCCTAAGGCTTTGGTAGAATTAGAATGGGTTTCAGCACTGTTTATAGGTATGGTATCATCTTCTTTTATTTTTATTTTTTTTTTAATTAATTCCATTTCAGTGAATCTGGCATATGAGAAAATGTAGAAACTGTATGTTTAATTAAGAAGTTTTGGGAAAACCTTGTTGCATATTTTAAAAAAAGCAAAACTTTTTTCTCTTTGGATTATTTTTGGATATTTTGAATGCCTAAATTAAAGCCTGCATTACATCATAATAATCAATTGTATTGACAATTGTGACAATCAGTGACAATATGTCTATAAGAAGTATAGATTTAGATGACTTTTAGAAATTAAAGCTAGTCTGGTACATGAACAAGACAGGAGTTTGTCAAGTTTATAGCTATATGACGGTGTATATTTCAAATGTTAATGTATATTGTTCCTTTCCTGGAAGAAATAGAAGATGTGCACTATGCTATTAAAAAAAGAAAACACACCAACCCTGAATCCCACTTTGTAACATAAGATAGGAATTATATGTTAGAATTTTGAGGGCAAAGAAAATACTAAATGGCTTCACTAATGGAGGCATGTTGTTATAAAGAAGTGCAATAAGAATGAAATTTTGATTCTCAAAAATGTTAGTCCCTTATTTCTTCTGTAAACTGTGGTTTACACACAAGTGCATAGATGGGAACTTCACTGGCATATTTACATGCACAGTCAGACTTCTACTAATCCCTTGTTTAGCAACAGAGGTGCATTGTTTCAGTAAGCACTTATTTTTTCAAATACATTTTGCAGTAGATAACAGTCAATGCTGTTGACTACACATAGTGGTAAGACTCTTTAAATCTCTGGTTCACATCCAAGATTCTTCATGAACATTTCTAAGAGTTTATGAAAGACAGCTGCAGAAGGGGAGCCTGCTCTCTGTTGACTGAAATTTACTATGCAGGATTCTGTGCAGCTTGAGAGGGAGCTACATCTTTTGAATTATAAAAGAACATGAGACAGCTGTGTTTCCTTTATGGAAGATATGGTGTTTTACTTTGAATTTTAGGAAAATATTGTAGATGATGCAGCATAACTATGCTTGGAATAGTAGCTGACTCAGAAGTAGGTTGAGCTGCCAATGTATTATTGTAATGGTGAACAGCTTTATAATTTGCTGAGAAGATAAATTGACATGAGAAAAGGGACAGTTATATCAACAGAATAAATTTTGTCAGTTTGCAAATCTACTTTCTGGGAAGAATCCCATAGAAACCATGCACTGTAAAAATTGGATTGTAGGAACTGTGAATTTAATTAGAAGCTGACCTCTAATTAAATTCACAGTTCCTACAATCCATATGTCCATAGATGTAAGGATAGATGTAGTAATAAATAAGTGATTTGATAGGTAAACTAGTTATTCAGCTATTTTAGAAACAAAATTAGTCTTTTACTGTGAACATATCTAAATGTCTAGGATGATATTTTATGATACCTTGGACAATAAACTTGCAATTTATTTTTCACATGGTTTTGTGATTATTGAAGAGAAACCCTCTTAAAGGCAGAATATATATAACTCAAAATACGTGTTAGGAAATGTGCTTTATGACCTTATTTCAATTGTTTAGTAAGACCTCTTTCAGTAATAAGTTTATTCTAAAATTTGAAAGCAGTGAAAGGTTGTTGCCTCTATCTCCACATTGCCTAACAATTATTTAGAGAGTGAGAATTATAATAAAAGAACTATTTCCTCCTGTATCATCAGAGAGAAATAGCTGTACCAAAAAAATACCCTAACCTCTATCCGACAAAAAACAAGTCTCAAATCAAAATATACTTCTTACATCTGTAACAATTTGTAGCAACTAGAGCCACTTTATGACTATTAGAAAATGTGCTTCATTCTAAAATTCACAATGAAAATGCAGAAATATTCAATGTTTCTAATGGAAAGGTATAGATTTTTCCCTCTTATATTTTATACATATTCTAGTTCTGTCTAGGAGTTCTGACTTTAATTGGTACAGAGCAATGTACATTCACCACATCCTCTTGCAATTTAATAGCACTATTTTTTTGTTTGTTTGGTTGAGTTTTTTGCTTAACTTCATCATCTGGATTTCTTGGATCTAGAATTTGAAGTCAATTTCATAAGCTTAAAAAACTTAGATTCTATGTGTCGTTCAACTGAAATGAATTGTGTGAGCTAATGTGTTTCCACACTATAAAAACATTCTTTTGCAAGTGTGTGAAGGAGTTTTAATAGCCTGTGGTGTCAGTCAAGCCTTTTGTCATTTATATCAGTGCCTGAGGGAACAAGGGTGCTAGTTCAGTTTCAGAAATTTGGAAAGTTGTCTTAAACATGTTTTGTTTTGAGGTAGAGTGGGTGGGAAAAGATGAAAAGAGCACTACCTCTAAACTATTATTTCAAAAGTCTTCCTCACAGAATAGTGCCCCTACAAGCCTATTAGTTATTTATTAAAATAAGGTTTGGGGTTTTATTCCACTTTAAAAAATCCCTTCAGAATTAATTGATTAATTATGAATACAGTTTTTCTCAAAATAAAATAGGAATCCTTGATGTCTGAACATAAAATGGCATACTTGCTGGCTGGTATTTTATTTTAACTACAGGAAGAGTTCTGTTTATAACTAAATTGAAAGGCATAGGTAAGTATGGTGACATTCTGAAGATGTGACTGATCTGTCTGGTTTTGGTGAGAAATATATATTGAATTACTGGCTTGAATGAAAGGATTTTCTATCTAAACTTTATTCACCTTCTTTATAACATGACATCTCATTTAAAAATTAAATAACAAAGGAAAAACCCCACAAAAACCCCCAATCACAAAAGAACTTAAATTCAGACTTTCCTAATGATCCAGTCAAGATGAAAGATTACTATAATTGGATCGATATCCTTATGCTAAAAAACAAACAGAAAACCAAACCAGTAAAAAATCTTGGTAATTTTGTACACTGGGTCTAATGGTTAATAGTTGTTTTTTTTTTTCATAGAAGCCCATAAGGTGCTGTAGTTTGGGTTTGTGACTAAACAAGAGTTGATAGCACAACAATGTACTGGCTACTGCTGAGCCGTGCTTGTGCAGCATCAAGGCTTTCATTTCCCCTTCCTCTGTCCCCATACTTTGTAGACCAGGCATAGACAGGATACTGGGAAGGGGAAAAAAACCTAAAAAACTGACCCAAATTGACCAAAAGCATATTTCATACCATATAACTTCATGGTCAGCAATAAAATATTAGAGGAGCTGCTAGTCATTGGAGACCATTTTGATTGATCTATTTGTGGAATATGGTGAATGATTGCTTTTATATCACACCTTCTTTTTCTCAATTTTTATTAACCTGTCTTTTGAAGAGTCTTTCTTGCTTTTTCTCTACCTGTTTTCTCCCCTTACTGTTCTTTGGGGCAGGGAAGCCGGGGAGTGGGCAGCCGTGTGATGCTTGAATGCTGTGTGGGGTAAATCCACTAGATTTCCCTACTCTTCTTATATATCTAATAACTAATTTTCAAATTTACTCAAGTGATGGGATATTTCTTTTTTATATACCCTGAATATAGACAGTTACTTACTCTTGAAAAGTAGATGTCTGATTTATGATTTTACATAGTGGTTTGCATAACCAAAGCTCTTTTCTTCCATATCTTGAATGTGTAAGTCACAAGGTGCAAAACTTTCCCTGGTGTCCAGAGCAATGTTCTGTCTAGCCCATTATCTGATCTGTGTAGACACAAATTCTTTCTAGCCTGGGTGCCATGTACTTCCATCTTTACAGCACCATGATGGACCAATAGCATGGTTGTGTAGTTTCTGGCTTAGCACTGATTTGTATCCCATCACTTGGTCGGGCATAGTGTACAATTTTGTCTGTTCATGCTTGTTAAAATGCTACTAAGCAATAAAAAAAATGTCCCACAGGGGGCATGTCAGTCAGTGAATGTTAGTTTGAATATAAAAGTTTTCCTGATAATACTAAAATATTTATTAATATTTTTATTTATTTTTTCAAATTCAGGCTCTCTGGAATGAATATACCTCCTCCAGTTATAAGCAACAAAAACTGGCTCAGACTACATTTTGTGACAGACAGCAATCACCGATACCGTGGATTTAGTGCCCACTACCAAGGTACATTTAAAGAAATAAATTTTAATTGTGGCTGTATTTGTTAGTAAAAAATAGTGCCTGAAGTTATAGCAAATGGGAAGTGCCACTTAAAAAAAAAACAAACTCTCATAAAAGTATAGTTTGTTTTTCAACCTGCTATATCAAATTACAATCACTTAGAATATGGGCAATATGTATCTAAGTTCATTTACAAAAAAAAATGACAGGAGATACCTGCTTTACTTTAATCTATGCAAGTACTTAGCTTTTAAAATGGTCCTAATATTCTGAAAAATACTGTGGAACAGTAAGAGAGAGAACATCTTTATCATTAAATTATGGGATTTATGTATAAATCATGTTTGTAAAGCAGTGAGTAAGTTTCTGTTTACTAAAGTAGCATTTAATCACTGTTACTTTTTATTGTGTTTTGGAATGCTTTACATTATTAAAGGTTTAATTAACCAGAAAGATTCTTACCCACTGTTTTAATAAGCAAGCATTTACTTTGAGTAAGAGCGAAAGCATCTGTAGGATAATTTTTGGAATGTCACTGATTGAAACAAGGTCATTCTAATGATGACATGCTAATGAAAATTAAATGTCAGTAGTATATGGTAATACTGTAAATAATACTTTTCAATATCCACATTGTATCAATGGATCTTCAGGGAACAGTAACCACTTTTTGTGTTTTTGTGCTTTTTCCATTTATCTGATGAAAAAATGAATCATGGCATTCCTATCAAGATCTAGTTCAGGAATATCTTTTACAGTTTCTTATAGAAAATGTAGCATAGGAAGAGATTAGTGACAAAGTTTTGCAGAATCTGATAAAATTAGACAAGTAACACAAAAATTTCAATTAACAAAAGCCTATGACTAATGTTTTTAATTTGATCTTTGATAACAGCAAATTTTACAACTCAGTGTGATTGCCTCAGATAGCATATCTATACAAGAACAGAAAAAAATTGATTACTATTTTCAGCAGGTATTGTATACCTTTATTTGGACTTCCTGAGTTCATAGATGCTCTGGAATGTGTATTCTGAATGAATTTATATGAAAGAACCTTTCTTAATGTAGCTTCGGGGCTGCTATACTGCTTTATGAAAAACACTGACTCATTTTTTGCATGATATCTTTCATACCACATATGATAAACCACACTCTTTAATAAGAATTTGCAAGCTTATGGGACTGTAAAAAGATAGAAAGTAGGAATTCTCTCTAATAAATCTACCCCACAACTGAGAAACTATGTGATAACTATTTTGGGGTTTAAGTGAAGTGTTTTGTTTTGTTGCACTGTTTCTTCTGAACTAGTGAGAAAAGAACAAACCGTGTCTCATGGTAAACATACATGCATTCCTGCCAAAAATGTGAGGTAATAGCTAATGAAAGAGAACAGGCTTATGTTTACTTTTAAAAATATGTTTTATCCAAGACCCATAAAACGTCTGAGTTGGTAGGTGTGGGAGATTTAAATATGCTCTGTGTCTTTTATTTCTCCTTATTGCCTAAGAATGCAGTGATTAAATAATGGTGTTTTTACTATTTTGGTTTGCTTATTTAGTTTTTAAAGGTGTATTGCTGAATGTATGTTAAAGTGGACTAACTATTAAGTGGTCAAATGCTGCAGCAGCCCACAATACTTAAAATGAAGAAAATATCTTTTGCAACTCTAAAATACATGTAGGTGGTAAAAAAATTCAGCACATAAAGGAATTAAATCTGCATACTCAAGCCTACATGATCATTAAAAAAAACCTTGTTAGTAGAAAATAGAAAAACAGATGGTAAGATAATAGGGGATGTGTCATTTCTGGTAGGTTAATGGTAGACTAAAGGAGAGAGTGTGAGGAAATTAAATAAATATCATAGAATCATAGAATGGTTTAGGTTGGAAGGGACGTTAAAGATCATCTAGCTCCAACCCCTGTGCCATGAGCAGGGAAACTTCCACTCGACCATGTTGCTCGAACTCTGCCATGAACACTTCTAGGGATGGGATATATTACAAAACCTTCCTATATTTAGAAGATAAACATTAAATGTATAGCACAAATATTTCAGTTTTTGAGAACTGTAAGCTTAAATTTTACAATTAGTGATAACTTTAAGCCTTTTTTAATGACAATTTTCAAATTTTATTATAATTTATTTTTTGACATGAATTTTCTGAAAACCAGATAACTAATAAATTTTTTTAAATGTTTTGGAAAAAGCCATATAGTACAAGTGCTTGCTTTTATTTTCAAGAGTTTATTATTTCTGCATTACTTTTGAGAGGGAATCTGTTAATTCTTTCAATAGCTTGTTTTATCAGAGTGCTACACAGTAGTAACTGTTTTAAAACCTCCATCCTTCCCCTGCTTAATTGATATAGATTGACTGTAATGTCTTTCTGAATTTCCTTCCTGAAACATATTTGCTACATAGTACCACTATAACCATAATTATTAATTTCTTAGTACTTCTTCTAATTTTCTTTAGCCTATTGTTACATATTTTTAAGGACCTGGAATTCAAATTCTGAACTTCAGAACACTGCATAATTTTAGTCTGTCACTGCGTGGCACTGCAGTACCCTTTTCAGCTAATCACTCCCTTGGTTTACTGATTTTGTTTGCAATTAGTGCACATTTTTTCAGTGTATTTGGGTCATGGTTTAACCCTAAGTGACAATGAAGCCCTCTCACCACCACTCACTCACTCCATCCTCAGAGTAGAACAGGGCAGAAAATAGGAAGAACAAGAGTGAAAAGTTTCATGGTTGAAATGAAGATGTGGAAAATCACTCCTCAACTACTGTCCTGGAGAAAATGGCCTTATTATAAAACCTTTAATGACTGTCTTGGGTGTTTGAAAACAAAGACAAATAGTAAAGAAATTATGAAAAACACCCTTATTCTCCTCTTCTGAAAGCTTAACTTCATTCCAAAGCTTTCCCCTTCCTCTATTCCACCATGGATTGCTCTTCCTCTCTTTGGTGAAGTGATAGCCAGTGCAGGAGGTTCAGGTCAAAGTGTAGGAGTTAATTTCTGCTCTTCCTCATTTCTCACTTCTGCCATTTCTTCCCTCTCATTTATTTCCTCTGCCTTGATGTGCATTGACCATGGGCCACTGTCTCTTAATCCAAGAATTTTTCTGAACCTGCTCCTGTGTGGGTTACCCATGGACAGCAATTCCTTTGAGAGTATTACTAGCTCTGGAATGGACCAAGTGTGCTCTGACCTTGTTCCTTCCCTTCAGTGTTTATTGCCTTATCTTAAATACAACTACATAGAGATGTCACAAATTCTACTAATGTGTACTACTCAGTTGTGCTCTGTGGTGGGGCCATTTTGGAGCCAGATGTGGCCAGTTGTGACCAGCATGGGACAGCTCAGTGTCTGCTGAAGGGAGAGTTGATATATTCAGCTCTATACCCCTCTGCTACCAAATCCCTGACGGTCTTATTCCCTTTTGTTCTCTTAAGTTTATGAAAATTGTGTTTTAAGATTCTTTTTTATAAGGCAGCCTCACATGGCTGAGCTGCAGTGTAATGCCTAAAGCAATTGTAGCCTAGACATCTGAAAAGAAGACTAAATTTGATGCAATGCAAAGTCAAAATATAGTTGCCTATGGAAAAAAAACAACACAGCAACAAAAAAATAGAAAACCTAGAATATTACATAATTTTTTATAAACACACTTTTAATGTAATTAAACAATTTTTTTCTAATTTTCTGTCTTAGTTTAAGACCTTGAAAATAGGCATGGGCCTTTAAGGCCTCTAAATTTTTTTTTAAATTGACTTACACAGAAAAAATGAAATCTGATGAGATACATGAAACTGTGGGAAGCTCTGAGCTTCATTGAAGTACACAGCGATGTGAGTTATGTGTATTACTTTCTTTTAATAGGCAATTTTATTCATGAAAGGTATTCATTTATGCAACATTTAAAAGACATAGGTAAACAATATCCAATGTGATTAGATGAGAAATTTCAGTAAGAAATTTCACTTAGAGAAGAATCAAAATGTTTCCCTACCTAGGTTTTGGTGTTGTAACCCACTTATTCTTGCTTGTCTGGTCATCTGTGTTTCGACACTTCTTTCTATTCAATGAGTGTTCCTTGCTTTGATGCTTTCTCTTCTTTTTGCTTTGTTAAAACTCCCTTTGAGTCAGAAACTGTTGGCTGAAGTAGAACAAAAGCTCCTTTGGATCTTCTTGAAGCAGCTGCTTCACTGTTTCTTGGCACCAGTAATCCTCTTCTGCTGTTGCTAATATTAGTTGTGCTTCTTTACTCCTTCTATTTGCAGTTCCTTTTGATTGCTGCTTTCTTTTGGTTACTTTTTGCACTCCATCATTTATGTACGAATCCATAATATTATCTAAGTGGACAGAAGTGATTAAGTTAGCTTCACAGCGTCTGGTCTTACTGATTGGCATACACGAACTTCAATCTTCTTTATATCAAGTGTACCCAGATTCAGGAAAGGCTTTAAAACAAAACAAAAAAATCTTCATTTTTTGATAGTTAGATATTACTTTAAGTATCTGTAAGATTTGCTATCTTTTTAGATCCAGCATTCTTTTTCTCCCACTCTCTCTTTGCCCTTAAAGCTCTTAAAGGTTTCAACAGTAACCCTAAAACAGCTAATGATTTAACTTGTGAAATCCATTTCTTAACTGATTTTGTTTCCCCTCTTTGTTTGTTTACCTGTGTTTAAGCCATGTGCAAACTGATGCTTCCACTTCGAGCAAAACAGTATCAAATATGTAAATTGAGTGCACAAACACATTTGCCATACATTAAAAATCTTTTATAGGAAAATGCAAATGAAGCTATGAAACAAATCCATGAGCATTTCAGAATAGAATAAAATTTAGTTGTCCTGCTCATATTTAAAAGCATGCAAATTGTTACTTTCCTTCATACTTGACAGCCAACTATGTAGACCTGAGCTTGGATAAATGCGAGCACCTTTTAGTAGGATCAAATATCAAGAAGATGATGTTGAAAAATTTCTTCTTGCTCTGCTTGATTTTCTATTGTTATTTCTATTATTATGTTTCTTTTTCTTTCTGTGAATAGAAATGTATCTTCATTCATAAATTATTTATGGAGTTAGCTCTTCTTAATTTTTTTTCTTGGTTTTGCTTTCAGAAAGAATGTAAAGCAATTGCCAATCAGGTAAAGAACAGTAGTACTAAGCTGGCTTACAACATCATGGCTAGAGTAAAACTATCTTTATCACTTTTTTCACAATATTAGGCTATTTAATCAGGTTTTGTCATTCATTTCTTATCTCAAAAGCTATTGCAACAAACAGAACAATGTACTACTCCTGAAAAGAGCAGCTGTAACAAAGACATAGGATTTTTGTTTAGACACCTATAGGTATCTGCAAACCCATTAAAGCTGCAGGGCTGTGAAGCGCTGTACCTGTATAAATGTGCACTGATGCATCACTGAAATCACCCCAAGTACCCAATGTATTTCTGTGGTAGTGGCAGAAGTGCAAAAATTCTTTGGGCAGACAAACCAAGGTTTGTTAGACATACCAAGACTTATGTTATTAAGTTACAAAATTTCTCAAATTCAGATTATGTATGGGTAACTGAGCCTTCCCCATTCCTTGCTAATCTTGCCAGTGTGGGTTGCAGAGTGATTCAGCTGACCACATGGTAGATGTTGGGTAGAGGTGTTCTAGTGTAGAAGAGACATTCGCAATGTGCTGGCAAGTTAGAACTTACTGGGGATCACATGGTGTGTTTAGCATGTCAGACACCCAAACACTAAGCAGATGTTTGCTCCCAGCGAGACAGTGCAGAGAGTTGGAAAAAATGTAAAATCCACGGACTGAGATAAAGCCAATTTAACAAGACAGAAAAGGATGGGAAAGTAGTAATAATGACAAAAGAATATACAAAACTAGTGATGCAGAAAGCAACTCACTACCTGCCAGCCAATTTCCCTCCAGTCCCTGAGCAGTGGTTGCCACCTCCAGACAAGTTGCCTCATCCCCTGTTCAGCATGATGTCATATGATATGGAAAATTCGTTTGGCCAGTTGGGGTCACAGCTGTGTTCCTTTTCAGCTTCTTGAGCACCCTCAGCCTCCTTGCTGGCAGAGCAGCATGAAAAGCTGAAAAGTCCTTGACTCATGGTGAGCACTGCTCAGCCAGACCTAAAACATCAGAGTGCTATTCTCATCCTAAATCCAAAACATGGCACTGTAACAGCAAGTAGGAAGAACATGCATTCCATCCTAGCAAGAACCAGGACACCATGCCATTCTGGCACAGAAACTGGAAAGATGGGAAAGAAGAAGCAGCATATGGGCACCTTTTACATGCTGTGTTACATACATATGTGTACTTTAACTAAAACACTACATTCCACTGACTACAATGACTAGACTTGTATTTATTCTACTAGTTTGCATGCCTAGTGAAACTACAGACACGCTGATGTAGGTTTTTAATCTCAGTTTGCATTTACTAGTCACTTACTGAAAAGTATTTTTTTTATACCAGAACATTCAAGAATTTAAGATTCCCTAGGAGAAAGGAATGCACAGCATCACTTCAGTTGCATTTGTAGAAGTCTGCTACTTTGTCAAGGGCTGTATCCTGTGTGTAAGCCAGTGCAAATAAGTTGCTGCTTTCACTGATAATATATTTGACAGATGACAGATTTTTTTTTTTAAGGCAGATACTTAGTTATCAGAATTGTGAATCTGTGACTTCTAAGACCTTGAACTTCTTTTGTCAAAACAGCACAGATGGCTACCTGATTTTGCAATGGATGGAGGAGAAAGGAATCTTCTCTTCATAGACTGAAATTACCAGAGCTTCTCAGAAGAATTTTTATTTTTCTTTTTTTACCTCCAGGCATAGGAAGAGCTTAAATTGCATACATCATCATATAAGTAAATGTTTTTAGTGGATTTCCATACTCCTGGGTCTTTCAGCTCTACTTAATCTCATACTGAGATATATCTTCTAAACAGATTATTTTTCACCTTTGCACCCTTTAGATGTCTTTTATTCACAATTATACACGCACACAATTACAGCACAGAGAATGACATTGATTTTGTTATGGTCATGTTGTAGAGGAGAAAAAATGTATTTTGTTGACCTCCAAATTTAAAGAACTAACTTTTAGAATTGCCTGAATGATAGGTTTTAATACCACCATTATTGGCAGTTAGTTTGGATACTGTGTATGGACCCAAAGAGATCAAATTTTAAAATTTTAATTCTTTTTTTTTTTTTTTTTTTTTACTTCAAGTGAGATCATATTTCATTTTAAAAAGTCAATAGAACTAACGTTAAATATTAAGACACGGTAGTCTGTGCTAATGTTTAATTTGATAGATTGTAATTTACTTCTGGAACAAGCATTAAATGATGCAGTAAAGATTGTCCTTTCCATTTTTAATGGTTTATTCAATGCATCTTCTTAATTTCTTATTTACCATGAAGAAAAACATCTGATATTTTCTGTTTCATTTATTATTTTACATATTCCTCTTTATTGTTTAAAAAAGAGTAAATGATAATACTTTATGTACTGCTGATGGTTAGTAATTCCAAATACTCTGCAAAAGACAAGAAAAAAGTACTCAATTACTCTTTATTTCAATTTAGGTAATGCTTAGAAAGCATTTTCCTTACTTAGGTCACTTTGGTTGAAAGGTCAGGAATTTATAAATTGAAATACAGGATTTCAAACAAATAGAAAAAGCTAGGAAAATGTTATATTGAAACTATAAAATCCATAGGTAATATGAGGAATCCTGGTTTCTGGAAGAGAAAAAGAGAAAATAATTATTTAAAACACAGTGTGGTTTTAGTGATCATATATATACACATATATATATGCACATATATACACATATATATGTATATATACATATACATATATATAATTATATCAATATATGAAAAAATATTTAAAATATATAAAAATGTATGTAATATTTATATTTATATTTAACCTATATTAATGCATATATCTGTATATATTATGCCTATATATATATATATATATATATACACACACACATATATATACACACATATATATAATATATCCATTAAAATATTTCATCTAAGGAAATCCACTAAAGGAAAATTAACTAGGAAAATAAATTTTCTGTGGCATTTGAAAACTTTTATTAATAGTACATAAACTCTAGAGTGTAATAGGACCTTGATTAAAAAAACCCATTAATATATTAACCTATACATCTGTATGCTTCATAGCCACTGAACAGTATAATATATTGTGCTGACGGTCTGTTCATGTTAGGATATTAAAACAACTGAAAGAAAAACCTGGAATAAAACACTTGTTTACATTCAGAATATTTAGTGTTGAGATTAAATGTTGGAACATTCTGTTTCCTGTTGGAAAATTTTTGACATGCAAATGTTCTCATAATATGCTTGGGCTTTTTTATTAAATTGTTTATATTTTAAGCTATGAAAATTCTTTATCATTAATAATTATTAATAATTGAATGCAATAAGCCATTCAAGTTAGTTTATTAATAGTTTCGACCATTATAAATTTTACTGTACATTAAAGAAAACAAAACTGATACAGTCTAACTTCAGAAAGTAGATTTTAAATGCTAAAATTAATAATGTTACTGACATCAAATGCATTGGAATTGCTACTGCTGGAAGATTTACACTTATTTCCTTGTCTTCCTCTTCCCTAACTCACCATTTTCAACATTTTTTTTTGTTCCAGGAGTTAATTTTAAAATTTGGAGGGGTGATTTTCTATCATTAGGGGACACACACACAAAGAAAGAAATAATTTTAATAAGAAGACAACAGGCAGATGAAGAGAACTAGATAATGAAGTAACTGAATATGGGTTTTTTGTGTACCATCACACTGAAATTTCCTATGTACTCTCCAATTAAATGACATAAATTATTATGCAGAAATATGTTTTCTTTGTGTCTCTTCTCTTTAGCTCAAACTGGGTATTTTCTGTTATTTAGTTACTGAGAGCACTTACATTTATGAGAGAAAGCATTTCCTCATGTTCTTGTGATTATAAAGGTGTAGTTATGTAGGTTTAATTGTAATTTTAAAGTAATGAACTGGCTAGGTTTATCTTGAGGCACAAAATAGGTGAAATACAGGTGTTGTGTTCTTTAAATGTTTCTCCCTGGTCCGTTATTTGTAAAATCTAATCACACCATGATGAAGACTGAATAATATGCTGGATAACCTCCTGCCTAAAGATAGGAAAGTTATTATTTTTCCAATAGAAAAAGTAAAACCAAAATTCTGCTTTGGAATACGAATATGGAAGTGACCCGTGCAAGATATTATGCCAGAAGTTATTTCATAGTGTTAAATAAGATGCTACAATTTTTACTCCTTCCCAGTACAGATAAGGTTGAGGGCATTTCATATTACTCTTCAGAATTAAGTCTAAGATTATTTAATTTGAGAAGTAAAAGTACCTTTTGCAACCTATCCTTCAGTAAATAGGTAGTCAAATCTATTTAATGAGAAGTTAATCTTTTAATGAGCGCTATTTCATGTAAGAAATGAAATTTTCTGAGCTACCTTTAAAATTCCCAGTTACACTTTCTCCACTTTAGTTCCAGTCAATGTATCTATTTGTACTTTAAAATATTGGCTCCTTTATTTGTGTGCTGTATCAGTAGCAGTCTGAGAAATCTGAAAGAATTAAATATTTTTTCCCCATTCCCAAGCACCAATACATCTCTGTTAAACATGTTGTTTTTCACTTAAACACAGCTGAGGCAATAAACCTTGCATACCAGTGAATATTATTCTATGGAGTTTGTTCATGTGAAAAATCACTAACTAGTACCAAAGAGATTCTCAGTTATATAATTTCTTAGATTTTCATTATGTGAAATTTCAGTTCCATTCACATTTAAAAGAAAATAGTAAAAGTCCCCTGAGAACCATAGTGGTCAAACCTTCTAAGTCTGTCTGAAAAATGTCAGAGCAAACATAGAATAACAATGTGAATATTAAAGTATTTTTAGCATTGGTATTTGTTGTACTGTGTGTTTCTTTCTAATGCACTTACTTATTTGCTTTGTTTTTTAAATGCCAAAATGTGTATTATTTTTGGTCTGGATCCTGGATCAATATGAACATTGTTAATACCTTTCCAGAAAATGAAATTTCATGAATATGTAGTAGAAAGAAAGAAAAGTGGTTAGAGTGGAGAGTGAGGGATTTTGAAAGATTAAGGTGACAAGATGGGTAGTAATAAGGAGATTGAACGTGAAGAGATTCTGTTGAATAATTATGACTTGTATGATACATACCCTGGTTGGAATCTAGACTGTGCTAGTTGGATTGAATAGTCAGACAGGACAAATCTGTTTTCCAGGATGAACAGGCTGAATTCAATAGGAGAGGTGCTCCATTTATCTAATCATCTTCATGGCCGTTCTCTGGACCTTCTGTAACAGGTCTATGCTCTTCCTCTACTGGGGTCCCCAGATTTGGATGCAGCACTCCAGATGGGATCTCACAAAGGTCGAGTAGAGAGGCAAAATCCCTTTCCTAGCCCTGATGCCCACACTGCTTTTGATGCAGCCCTGGATACAATTGGCCTTCAGGGCTGCAAACTGCACATTGCTGGGTCATGTCCAGCACCTCATCCACCAGCACCCCCAGGTCCTTGTCAGGGCTGCTCTAAATCCATTCATCTTCCAGGCTGTATTGGTCCCAGCGGTTGCCCTGAGCCAGGTACAGCACCTTGACCTTGGCCTTGTGAAATGTAATGAGGTTCTCATAGCCCATTTCTCAGGCTTGTCCATGTCTCTGTGAATGGTATCCCATCCCTCTGACATGTCAACCGCAGCACTTGGCTTCTAGTAATCTTCAAACTGGCTGAGGGTGCACTCAATGCTTCAGTTTATATCATTGATGATGATGCTAAATAATACTGATCCCAATATGGAACCCAAGGGAAACCACTTTTCCATCATGTCTGTCAGAACACTTAACTGTTCAGAACATTACTCTCTGGACACAACTCTAAGCAATTTGTCATCCATTGAACAGTTCACCCACAGAATCTATTTCTCTTCACTTTAGACAGAAGGACATTGTGAGGGATCATGCCCAAGGCTTTGCAGAAGTCCAGATAGATGACATATATGGCCCTTTGTTGATTGATGTAATTGGTCCATCCTAGAAGGCCACTTGGTTGATTAGAGAGGACTTGCCCTTGGTGAAGCTGCACTACTGTTATCAATCACCTCTCTGTCCTCCATGTGCCTTAGCACAGCTTTTAGGAGGATTCTGTTCCATGGTTTTCCCGGGCACAGAGGTGATGCTGACAAGTTGGTCATCCCCAGGATCCTCCTTTCTATCCTCTTTAAACATAGGTAAAATATTTCCGCTCTTCCAGTCATCTGGGATTTTGCCTGGCTGCCATGACTTTTCAAGTATCATGGACAGTGGCTTGACAACTATATCAGCAAATTCTCTCAGGATTCTAGGGCGCAGCTCATCAGGTCCCATAGACCTATGTATGTTCAGGTGGTCATGAACCTGAATTTCTCTTACAGTGTAAATGAGTTTGGTCTTCCAGACCCTGTCTTGAAGCCCATCCGCTCGAGAAGTGAAGGAAGAGGATTTGCCAGTGAAGACTGAGGCAAAAGAAGTTTGGAAATAAAATTATAAGATATGTTGATCATTACTATTGACAGTAATATCAGCAAGCTCTTATGCTCTAATTTAGTCAGTATACTAAGAACGTTCCATAGTCCTTAGGTCCATACTTAGAATGCCTTAAAAAGCACACCTTAGTGCTTTTTAACTTAAATACTAGACAAAGAGTAAAGGACAGAACAGAAAACTGGCTGCTGTATAAATCAACCTTCACCTTGACTCCAGTGTTGCTCTGGCCTCTCTGCATTTCCAAAGAATATAGCAAAGTTGAAGAAAGTTCAGAGTAAGCAAAGATAACAAACATATGGGTAAGTTTCTGATTGAAAAGTGATTCATCTACGTAGGACCCTGAAACTTGGAAAATTGATATATCTCTGGGAGGAGGGGCGATACACAAACCATAAAATGATGAATCACAGGGTATCAAAAATATTTATTAGATCTCTTTTGGATGTCAGAATTGAGGCACATGCTTCATAGTGACTTACACAAAATTGCCAGAAAGTTATCAGTGGAATAGGGCACCAGGTCTTTTGAGCCCTGATCCAGGGCATCTGTAAGCTGGTAACACTTACCATTTCATTTTTCACAAAGCTGGCAGAATTGCTTAGACAATGCTGGTTTAATTCATAGTACTGCCTTAGTACACTATGATATAAAAAAGTATTTGTGAAGAGAATCCTTGACTTGAAGGACATATATTCAAATTAAATCAGGCTGGCTCAAATTGAAAAGGGAAGAGGTCTATTGACTTAGTGAAAGTAAAACAAATTGCTGCTCTTTCTATTTTTCTTCACCTGAGACTACTTTTCCTTCTCAGTTAACAGTAAACTTGAGATTAAAAACCATACCTTTTAATTCCTAATATATATATATATGTCTAGTATATTAGTGTAACAGGAAGATAATGTACACAGCTTTTTAATTGGAGATGTAAGAAGAAAGGATTATTCACTTGTATACAGCATCATGTTGGGTACTTTGTCTTTTTATGAAAGATATATAAGGCTTACATATTTAAATAATATTTTTCCCTAGAATGTTCTCAAACCCATAATTTAAACAAATTAGTGATAAAAATATTATAGTTCTGAAAGAAATCTCAATTATAATAATTCTGTTTGTTGAAGCCATTTGAGCACATTCTTTTGACAGTTAGAGCAAACCAGTCAGTAGTACTTAAGCCAAGAATCATTCAAATTCCCAATGACCTAGTGGAAAATTATGAATATTAACCAAACTTAAAGAAATTAACGGAATCATAGAATGGATATCATAGAATCATGGAATCATAGAATGGTTTGGGTTGGAAGGGACCTTAATGTTCATCTTGTTTCAAATCCCTGACATGGGCAGGGGCAACTTTCACCTGGCCAGGTTGCTCAGAGCCTCATCCAGCTTGCCTTGGTAATGCTGGAAGGGACCACAGTGGAGTCATCTGGCCCAACTCCCTGCACAAGCAAGATCCTTCTAGAGCACATTGCAGAGGATTGTGTCCAGGTGTTTCTTGAATATCATACATTCATCCTTATACTGCTTGTGGAAGCTATCACCGTCATTTTTGTGTGTGTAATTAATATTTAATTATCCCATGGTCTTTGTACAGAGGGGAAATGGCTCTTTTTGTACTAAACTTAATACCATTTTTTTCTGGAATTAATGTGGGTTTTTGTTCTGGTGTTTTTTGGGTTTTTTTGTTTGTTTGTTTGTTTGTTTGTTTATCATTGGGGTTTTTTATTCATTATTTCCTGGGGGAACAAAATTACTTCTCAAAAGTCTTGTTCACTGCTGTCCAGCAACTTCTTTCATGTGAAAGAAGTTGCTTTGGAATGGTGTGGTGTCTCTCAGAAACTCTTGCCTCTGTAGAGATGGTCATACCATTTAATTTAGGTAAATATCAAGCAATGACTGTGAAACTGCTGACAGTTCTGAAAGTGGCCAAATTCTAAGATTCCTTTCAACTTCAACCATTCTGATGAAGTCTGAGATGTTCAGACACAGTGAGTAACCAGATGTCTCAAAATTTGACATTTTAAGTCCTATCAGTCAAGATGTTTAAGAAGTATACAAAAACTGCTGCCATTTCTGAAAAATCACAGAATTTTAAGGCTGGAAGGGGCTTCTGGAGATCATCCAGTCCAACCCTCCTGCCAAAGCAGGGTCACTTAGAGCAGGTTACACAGGTGCATGTCCAGGTGGGTTTTGCATGTCTCCAGAGGGGGAAACTCCACAACCTCCTTGGGCAGCCTCTCCCAGTGCTCTTCTACCCTCCACTTAAACTTCTTCCTCATATTGATGTGAAACTTCTCGTATCTAAGTTTATGGCCATTGGCCCTTGTGTTGTCACTGGGCACCACTGAAAAGAATCTGTCACCATCTTGACACTTGCCTTTGAGATGTTTATATATATGATGAGATTCCCTGTCAATCTTCTCTAAACTAAACAGTTCCAGCTCCTGCAATCTCTTCTCATAAGAGAAATGCTCCAGACCACTCATCATCTTTTTTGACCTCTACTGCACCCTCTTCAAGTAGCTCTTTGTAAAATAATGAGGAGCCCAGAACTGGTCACAACACTCCAGATGTTGCTGCACTAGGGCCAAGTAGAGGGGGAGGACCACCTCTCTCGAATTGCTGATCACACTCATCCTGTTCAATGGCAGCACAGCCTTCAAGTGTATCAGTCACTCCCCCCAGTTTCATATCATCAGCAAACTTGTTGAGGGTACATTCAATCCCTTCATCCAGGTCATTGAAAAACAAATTGAGTAATCTTGGACTGGGAATCATTGATTCCCAATTATTAATATCAATTATTATTATTGATCCTTGAGAATCATCACTAAGTACAGGCCTCCAACTGGGTTCTACTCTGCTGATCACTACCCTCTGAGCTCTGTCATTCAGCCTGCTCTTGATCCATCTCACTGCCCATTCATCTAAGACACATTTCCTGAGTTTACCTGCTAGGATGTTATGTAAGATAATGTCAAATTACCATGTTTTTAGATGTGCCAGTATATTTTTCCTGTAGAAGTTGTCTTCGTGATTATTTCTCTGTGCACAATAAAAGTGAGGAAAGACACTTGCAGTAACCAATCTTTTATGGATATGAGGAACAATTTTGGCTATTGAACAAGAACACTATCATTTTTATCATTGTATTGGGGTGCAATATTGCCTGAAATGCTCACTAAGGCAATGCATATGTGATTCTTAAAATGATTTTGAAATTTTAGTGTGTAAGCATTTACCTTAGGACATCTTGAAAGTGATGTCTAATGGATCACTGGGGTCCTCTCAGAGGGAAGATTTTCCTCAGGCAAAGCTCTTGTTTTACACTGGATGCCACTTCATAGCTTAAAAGTTCACTTACTGCCCACTTGATGCTGACAGCACACAATGTTCTGCAGGAATAGCTTTATCTCTGTAAACGCTAAGTGGATTTTGAATCAGTTTTTATACTGAAGAAACCTTTTTCCTTGCCAGAGAATTATTTTCATCTCACTTAGGACCTGACCTTTCTTTAAAAGTATTATTTTTTAGTCTGTCCTAACCTTTTAGGTAAAACCAAAACATAAAAGACAGTAGTTTAATTTATAAATCATTCAACTTTGCTTTTCTTTATAATTAAGATTTATTCTGCTTAGAGATTAACTTTATTTATTCTAAGTGAGAAATAAGGTGAAAATAACACTTCTTGTTAAATTATTGTAAATAATTTAACAAGAAGTTAAATTTATTGTATTGCTTTGTTCATAGTCATTATATTTTTCACAGTGAATAAGAGACAAGCACTGGCCAACAGCTCCCTGAAGGCTGGCTCAGGGATCAGGGTTCATTAAATCAGATCAGATTGAGGTCAGCAGTGTAGGGCTTCTCAGCGGTGTTGGTCCCCCTGCCCCAACCAGGGAGCAGGTGCATCTGGTAGTTTGGGGTGCATCTGGAGGCTGACCAAACCCTGGGCACTTGGCATCATCATGGAAAAGAGGACAGGCCAAGGCCAGGCAGGGACATTAACCCCATGGCTAGGTAGAGCAGGAATAGGGGAAGAGGAGGACAAGCACTTCTTTGGCATCACTTGGGCAGGGACTCATGGCTTCAGCCATGGGGCCCTGGACCCATAGGCATGGGTGGGAAGAAGCCCCAGGAAGTCCAGTCATGTTTAGGCCCATTAGAGCCCTCAGTCCTGACAGTCATTGGAGAGTGCTTCAGTGCTATAGAGTACATAGAAAAGTAGTGTATGTTTGGTATACAAAACTTCAGACCAAAAGTTAGTTGGGTTATAATGAACTTATGTAATAAGTTATGTTATAATAACCTATGTTAACCAGAGAATCTCATTATAGCCAAAGGGAACACAACTTATAGTTATTCTAATTAATGTTTTAATGATCTGATAGTCTGAATTATCAAATATAGAAAAGCATGAATGATAAAAAAACACTTATAAAAGTTAAGAACTGCCTTTCTACTCTCCCCTGTATTTCTTTTGTCTTATTTTTACCCTTTTCTCTGTGCCCCTGGGTGGGGATTACAATGAATTGAGAGCATCCAAGGATCTGTTAGGAGGAGTTTGACACTCCTGGACATGAAGAAGTGAGCTTCCTCTTCAGTCTTGGAGTTCAATTTTTCATTTTTTGTATAATTTCTTAACATAGTCTGCTTCTTTCTCATTGTTCTTTACTACAATCTGAAAGTTTACACATCTCCAAGTTGAGCAAGTTTACACATCCCTCATGTTGCTTGCTATGCCAGACCTATGTAACTTTATCAGATCATTATTGCATGCAGTACTATCAGAGCACGACATTCCTGAAATGCCGTCAGCTCAAGAAATATTCACTTGGTACCTGTGAATTATCAAAAATAGTGAAAACAAACTCAGGCCAAGGCAAGCCTACATTATTTACAACATAAATTCTGTGGCCTTTTATTACTAATGGCAAAACTGTACTTACTGCAGTGTCTCTTAATTTTGTGTGACGTAGGTTATGTAAACAATGAAAAAAGTATGCTTAGGTATTAAGATTTGTATTGAAGATACCTTTTCTGCAACCTTGTCTTTACCATTTGCCAAATGGATGAAAAAACTTTCTAAGAACTTTACATCATTTCTAATAAGTACTAATCTGTTTAAAAGCATAATAATTAAAAAAAAATTAAATATATTAGCTATTAAAATAAGCTTCACTGTTGTGAAGATTACTATATTGGATAGTTTATTATCTTAAATTAGTTTAGCAATCTTTAGTAATTAGTCAAATAGCTTCATCACACATAATACTGAATTTAGAATAGAAAATTTTGGCATTTAGCTTAGGATAAATATTAGGCACTCAAGACCAATGGGACAAAGAGTTTTTCTGTTAAGAGTAAATGTAAGAGATTCTTTCTGGGTTTAAGATACATTATTTTCCCACATATCTGAACGTCATTGAATATATTAAAAAAGGTGTGTTAAAGTCATATCAATATATAGTTCGAGCTTTAGCAAGTATTGCTCTGAAACTGTATATTTGATTTACAAATGGCACTTTGCTTGCTTATAACACTGAACAGATATTAGACAACTAAGATTAATATTAAAAGGAAAGTGAGAATTTAATTTTGTTATAAGAAATGAGAGCACTACAATATGATAGCATATCCACAGTGACACAAGAAACAGAATTAGGATTTAGAACTTTAAATTTTAATATTTTTTTGTGATACGATTGCTGTATACATTTTAATGTACATAGTCCGTATAGTAATTTTTCTTTCAGATTTTCTTATTTGATGTTATCATATCCTTAAAAAAAGGGAAATAACATTCTTGGACTATGATTCACAAAATCAAATTTGAATAAAAATAAATATGCAAGATAATATTCACAAGGCTTTTTACCTGACAATTACAATAAAGCTACTATTTTTAAGGCCAGTAGCTGTGAATACTTTCCATTCCCAACATTATATTGTTCATTTCATTGATTCCTATAATATTATTGAAAGTCTTGAAGAAATTTTAAGTTGTATTGTTTGGGGTTTTTTGGTATGATTATGTTTGATCATGCAGATCTATGTTACATTGATGCATTTCTCTTTTGAAAAGAAAGCAAAGTATGATTATATGAAAATAATTATTTTGTATTTCAAACCTGCTTTTTCATTTATTAACATTCATTTGTGTTTAGCTTTTGCTTTTTTCTTTTTCTTAAAAGTAACAGGCCTTTCAAAAAGTGCTTTCTCACTTTAAGTAAATCAACTGAAAGAATATTATACATAGGTGGGCATATGTTGGTCATTTTCTTATTTTTTTCTATTAAACAAACATATATTGCTGCAATAAAATCTATTATTTGGACAGATTGATATGTTAAAAAATTAGTAGCTCTCTGTTTATCCTGATTTTTGTAGAAAGGACAGAAATCATGTTAGAGATATTTGGCATTTTGTCTGAATTTTCAGATTTCCAAATGTAATCAGTTTGATAACATTAAGATGCATAAATTTACCATATTTTCAGTAACTACTTAAAAAATGTAAAATGATCTTAAATTCACTGAGAGAGGGGTATGGAAGATCATCAAGACATGCATTTGTATATACTGAAGTATGACTTACCTCCTGCATCACTGAAAATTTCTGGTTGATGCTTAATTGTCACATTCAGACTGTTTTGGTATATGTCTTACTGTAGCAATTGATTGAATTTACAAATTTACATAAAAAACAGAGAAAAAGAGACAAAAGAGATAACAATAAGGAGGTTGAAAAAAGAGCAGAAAAAAGGCAAGCATAAGAATAACCCTAAGAGAATGCAGGAATGGAAAAAAGTAAATTCTGGTACCAAATGGAAATGAAAATTAAATTCTGAGCCAAATCTCACAAATGTGAACAACATGAAAACAAAAGGAACCAAAAGGACTTTTTTAAACATCTGGCTAGACAGCTTTTGGAGTTTTTGCAATTTATGTAAGTCCAGGAATCACTGCCTGTTTGGACTAAAGTCTAGAAATTTGTTTTGAAACCTATCTTCTTCATTCATGTATTTCTTTACAACCAAAGTTTTACTGTATTTCTTTAAAACCACAGTTCTATTTCTGAAAGCTGGGAGCTGAAAATAGATTTTATCAGAGGAATATTTTACAGCAGCCATTAATAATGTTTTTATGTTCTAAAATCTATTTTTTTTCTATCTGTTTCCTTTATTTTCTATTACAATTTGATCCTAAGAACAGGTATAGATAATAGACATTTATGAAGAATAAGTGATTTTTAAAAATAATATGTCTTGAATGACATATGTTAAAAGAGTCAAATAAGCTGTTAAATTGACACAAACATGTAAATTCCTTTCATAGACCCAGAATATATTCTTCTAATTAGGTTTCTAACTTTATTGGAAATTTTTTGCAAGCATCAGATATTTAATGACAGAGAACATCAAAGAGAACAGTTAATTAAGATAAGAAAAAAAGCATCATCTTAATAGGGTGCATGGGTCACTCCAAAATTAGTTAAGTACAGGAAGGTTTTAGGTAAGGAAGCTAAATAAGCTTTGACTAAAAGTTCTTGGACATCTGAAAGAAGAATAAAGATGGAATATAGTTATTAATATTTTTAAAAATTCTATTTATAATTGTAACTCTTTTTTTTAAATGAGATATGTTTTCTTTTTATTTTTTATTTTTTTCCTATGACTGTTTATACTTCTTTATAAATTATCCATTGCAAAATGATAGACTGGCCTCTTGTTAATAAGATACACAGGAAAAGTCCCAGGCTGACCTCATGTCGGTCTCCTCTTTAACACCTTCCTGTAGTCTGGGTCCCATTTAGGGTCATCTGCCTCAAGGTCATCAGTCTTACTTGGGAAGGCTGTGGCTGGATCATATGTGTCACAAGAACTAATAAACTCCTATACCTTTATTCATCCTGAATAAATAAGATGGTAAATATTCTGATTTGCTTTCACATTTTGAACTCAATATGGTTTTAGGAATTAATCAGCAAAATGAATTCTAATGAATTAGAATAGCTGTTGGACGGTAGCCTTATATCCCATTTGGTCTTATGAACAATTTGCATGTTTTTATCTGTTCTTCAACCACTGAAGTTAAAAATACATTTAAAAAGTAGTCACAAATAGGCAAGACTTTCTACCTAGAGTATAGTAACAAGTGGAGCACTACAAGTGTCTGTTCTTGTACAAGTTCTTTCCAACGTGTTTATCAATGAGCTTCAATCAATGACAGAGAGCAGCCTCATTGGATTTGCAGATGACACCAAAATGTCAGTCATTTTAGTCAAGGACCACTGGTCAATATAGCCGAGGACAGGGTTGCCATGGGGATACAGACAAGCTGGAAAATGAGCCAACAGGAATCCTATGAGACTCAACAAGGGTTAGTGTAAAGTCCTGTAGCTGGGTAGGGAGAACCCCTGGCAACAGGAGTGTCTGATAGCAAGCAGCTCTGCTGAATAGACCCTGAGCCTCCTGAGCTATCTTAAAAGAGTGTGGTCAGTAGATTAAAAAGGAAAGATTTTTGTCCTTGTCTCAACATTTCTGTGACCATAGCTGAAATAGTGCCTCAAGATTTGGGCTTCATGACAGGGAAGATGAGTTTTTCACTGTAGCAAGTTCAGTAGAAGTTCTCCAGGATGGCTGGGTGCTGGAGCACTTACCCTGTGAGGGAAGGCTGAGCAACCTGAGCTTTTTCAACCTGGAGAAGAGGGGACAATTTACAGGAAATCTTTACAAGGTCAGAGTCCTCTAAAGGAAAAATAAAAAGATCATTTTCAACAAGTGTTTTCACTCTGTTTGATACAATTTTCTGCCTTATTTTTGTTTCTGGTGAATGCTTCTCAGAGTGGGCAAAGGTATTTATTATCTCCCTGGATTATTCCCTCAGGAATTACTTATAAAAAGTTAGTCCATTTGATTAATTGTTAATTGAACTTCCACTATGAGTTTATCTGGGGTAAATTTTCTTTGGTATCATGTTTACATCAGGAACCCTGTGTATACTTGTAGCATATTGCATATGCAAAGTATGTGCATCTAGCACAGATTCATAATCTATTTTTGGAGCTTTGTTTCAGGCAAATGTCAAAGGCTTTTGCCTCTTTTCTTTACTAAAAATGATCCTGGAATCAAGAACAACTTCCACTTCTACATAAATAGAAAGACTTATGGGTCTCCCATATGTTTGCATTATCCTAAGTTTTAACAGTTGCAACACTTTTGAGTGGTGTCTTGTTAAGACTAGTTTTCTGAACTGAATTTCTCTGTAGATCATCAGCTTGATCTTTTTTCACTTCTACATAGCTACAAGCTTTTAAGTGCAAATACTCCTTCAAATCTTTCCTTGTGTAAGCAGGCTAATTTGACATGTGAAACGTCCTCAGTTTTACTGACTTTCATCTGTTCTCCTTCCACAGAGACTTGCTTAGAGAAATACTGGTCCAGTCTAGTAGGTCTCAGATTGTTTTAGTGTGGGTTGGTCAGGTTCTCTTTTTTTGTGAACCCATGCCCTAAACAGCAATTATACTTTCTTAACCCCATCTCATATGGGGTTAAGAAATCCCTCATATGATTTATCCTGGCAGTTCCTCAAGCTTTACATCTTAGTGGCTGATTGTGAATTCAAAGTGATGCTCTGAGTCTGAGTTGACCTCTTTTGACTGCAAAATTTTGGTTTAAGCTTTTCCCAAAAGCAGAGATCGTTCTTTTCTTCCTTTTTGTGCCATTTATCATTAGAAGTTCTTCTCTTCTATTCTTTATTTATTCTTTTTTTAACTAGAGTATTAAAGTAAAATAATATAGGAGTATTTCTTTATCACATAGAACAATACAATTTTTAAAATAATATCTCTGACAAACTGAAAAGTCAGATGTGATTGCAGAAGACTGAAGTGGAGAGTATGTTAAAATACCCATGCAACAAAGGTGTTTCAATTGGTCTAAAACTGTTCATAAAATAAAGACATAAAAATTCTTACTTTTGCAGATTACAAATAATATTTATGGAAACATTGATGGATTTATTCTGTGCGGTAGCAGATACTTACAAAATTGTTTATACATAACATTAATTTTCTCTCAAAATCCTCCATGTAGATGAAGCCAAATTGTTTAACTTTACTGATCTTCTGTATGAGTTCAATGTAAATGGATGTAGAAGTCTAACAGCTTAGGTGCTCTGTTTGAAAATTGTCTCTGTATCAAAACAGTACTTTTCAGTATGCAAGGATTCTAGCTTAAAGTAAGTTTAATTTTTCTTGCTTTTTTTCTTTTGAGATGAACTTTCTTTTAAGTTGTTCTCATTTAAAGTGTTGTGCCTATTGAAATAAATAGGAGAGACCATGCCGTTTGATGGAGATTTTGAATATAATTTTGCTTTGACCTTGATATTGGAAGCAGGTGAATGCCTGTTCTTGTACATTTGCATGCATGATAAAGATATGTTCACATAGATTTTGTTTTAATAACAGTGGTTATGTAACATACATTAAGTTTTCTTTGTTTTAAACAACATTTTTCTGTTCCAAAATATCTCTTGGCCATGCATTTGTATTTTCTGTGTTTTAAACTTGATACCAATCTGTCAAAGTATTTATTGTATACTGAATCATGAGTAGTCTAGACCTTTGATATTATGCATATTGTGATAATTTTCTTCTTTTATTATGAAATAAAGAATAAAACATGTCTAGATCTATTTTAGTTACTTATCCCATCATAGAACAGCAAGTAGTTTTTGGTTTGGTTTCTGACACATAAACCTGGAGTCTTACAAGGTGCTTCTAAGGTTTTTTAGTTTGGCAGGGGAAACCACCACTATGAGTTAGAAGTTCTGTACTACACAACAGATGTTACAACATTAAATGTCAGATAGCAAAAATAATATGTACCCACATCAGCTTTATTTGTTGTCCTTATAAAGCTAACATATTCTCTTATCTTAGTATTTTTAATAGTATGATAAAATAAATCATTTTCTGCAGCAAACTAAAAAGACTTATTAGCAAGGTTGAGCATTTTTCACGTGAGGATCTCTTCCATTATTTTATACAAAACATTTGAGAATTCTGTCAAGAGCTCTGATATACCTTGTGCCTTAAATATACTATATAATGCTTAATTCCTCTGTGAGTCTTATTTACATTTTCTAGTGGACAGATTTTTCTAAAAGTGTGAAAATTCTTGTTGTTTTCCATCCTGACATCACCCATTACATTTAAAAGACAAGTCTCAAAGTACGAGAGGAAAGCTCAGAACCAAAAAGTGTGTAATAATACTGTTTGAGTCACTGTTCAAGGGCCCCTAATCATTTTGATGGAATAAAAAAGCCATATTTTAAAGATACTAGTAAAACATAGTAAAACTAAAGCATAGTTCATGCTACATCAGCTTTGTTTATGCTATTTTTTTATGGTGAATTTTGTTATTCATTTGAAAGTCATTTATTTGTTCCAGTCAAGATGAAGTTTCTACTGTATTAAGATGTTCTAAATGCTCACAGGTGAGAGACTTGGCTTCCAAACATTTGAAACCAAATATGGGGGATGGGGAAATTTTAATAAAATATTGAAAAATTGCTATATATTTTAAATACTAGACAACTTAAAAATTCTAATAATGCTTTCACAATCAGGGCATGGACAATTTTTTATCAAACATTTTGTGTGTGAGGTTTTTTAGCAAAATAATCTGATCTATCACAGAGAGCAAAAAGAGAATTACATATGAAGCCTTTTTACATTCTTAAGTATAAATAATAATGCTGACAAGTTTTGTTACAATTTGTACCTTTTATTATTCATCTACACTTGGCCTCATTTCAAGTCTACATGGGCTTTTAGAGCCCTGTCAAGCTTTGATGAAAAGAATGAGCATATCTGGCAGCCTTATTAGCAGCTGGAGTATGGCAGCTTTTTCTGCTACTTAGGTTACTATATAATGCTGCCATTTCACTCCTCAGTAGGATGGTTACCAGTTTTCTAAGAATGGGGGCCCTAGCCATGCTGATTTCAGGACTGAATATGCAGGGGTGGAAATTATGTGTTGTCATTATGACTGGTAAAAAAGTTCAAGTTTTGAGGACATTTAAAACTTAACATGTATTATCACTACTATTACAGAATGTTCACTAGTATTAAAAAATGTTCTGATTGCTTCATTTTTAAAATAAAGCCTATTAACTTTCCTCTTTTCATGTCAGTTGTCTTTACTGTGTTAAACAGAGGGAAATTTAATCTCTTAGATTGATCGAGAAAACACAATTCAAAAGAAAAAGTTAGCATCCAGTACTACTGTGTGTCCCACAGGTTCTTCTACTTTCATCAAAACTGCCTCCACTGGTGAGTTAGAGGAGCATATTGCAGCCACTACTGGTGCCATTACTGTTGCTAGCACATCTGCTGATGTTGCTGTATCCAGTGCAGTGACCACCTGTAGACAATCCACTGAAGAGCAACGAGTACAAGCTATGAATGTAAGAAAATCAGTTCTGGAGTCGGCCACTTACAAGGATACACTCTCTCTTCATCAAGCAAATTTACAAAGCACAAGAAGACGACCAAGAAATGCTGAACAGATAGAAAGAACTAAAGAACTTGCAGTTGTTACTCATAGAGGTATTGGATATTATTTTACTTGTGCCCATGTAGTTTTTAAAAAAAAATATTTTGTATAAATTAAAAATGAAAGTTCAGGTATCCAAATAGGAAATGCAATTGAACCAAATGGGAAAGGGATTAAATCTGTCTAGATCTGAGTTCTAGTAGGGCAGTCAAATGGAAAAATGAAATTAGTACTAATATTGCTTTGGTTATTTAAATTGATTTGATTTATAAAAAGACAAAATATACATATAAGGAATTTTCTTTTGATTTGACTTTATAGCTTGCATCATTATATTTCACAATAAAGCCTGGTGTAAGAGACATCAGATGAAAGTTTAGAGAATTGAGATTAGAATATTAATCTATTCTGCATATGTGATTTGATATAATTAACCATAGCATTAAAAATGTACTTTATAAATAGCTGCTGTTCTAAATTAGTAGGTGATGCAGTTGTATTCATCTCCCATCTGTTTAAATCTTCAGTAAAATTTTGGTTTTAAAAATATCTGTACATATTCATTCTATCAAAAACAAAATCAATGATCAAAGCAACATTTAGAACACTAGGAAATTCAGCAAATATTAAAGTGTTAAAGCTAAAGATCTTATATTTTTCTATATTGAGATGATCTAATCTGCATGCTAAAGTATTAATAATGAACAACGTTTGGCATATAAAACTAGCATTGTTTACTGTGTTAAAAAGTAAATGTCTGCATCTGAAACCTGAAGCTGACAAAAATCAATGCTGGAATGTCTTCATTTAACCAGCAGAGTTTCAGAAAAAAATTGTATGTGGTGTGTTTTGAAGCACACATAATTTCAGGAAAAGATCAGCTTAATTTTGCAGGCTAATTTTGTTGAATACCATTTATTTTACATTTTGAATTTTTATTATGTGCTTCATGTTAATCAATTGTACATAAAAAAAATATATTTATATCAATTTATACTTAAATTTATTGATGAGAAGCACCTTTTATAGCCCAAGCAATTTGTAGAAGTCTCATTATGTGATTGATACTTTGTAAAGACAGTTTTATTTGGAATCTGTTGTCTTACTGAATAGTCACCTAGTATAAGTTATTGTAGCTTCATTTACTAACACCTGAAACAGGACAGCTGCAGTTCTTCAGAATTTTAAAATATATAATTAAATAGAATAAATGAAAAACAAACACTGTCTTTGGTTTGCATATAAAATAGAAATCATTAAATAGATGTTTGTGTTTAATTTGTATTAATTTTGGTGGAGATCTGAAGTATTTTCTGGTTAATAACTGATTAATATAAATTAATCAGCGGTTTGGTTTGTACTGGTTGTGTGGCTGTACACTCACTTCAGAATATCTTTGGTCAAGTTAGAAAAAAAATGCTTTTTTCATTTACAAGGGAGCATATGAGATGCTTTATTAATATCTTGTAATTTAAAGATATAAGAATGTACTACTTTGGCAGTGAAATATGGCAATAATTGTGATACATATATAGTTTTTCCCATTTCCTCTTTGGAATCATTACACTGAAGCAACCTCTCCACTGTGCTCAGTGTTCCTTTCTTCTCTGACCTATTCATTAATACAAGACACAGGTATGGCATGTACTTCTAAATTATTTTATTAAAATATAGTGCTAAACATTAGATTATATATAAAAAAAAAGGAGAATAATTTATACACCAAAATACTGCTAAAATAATGTTATGGTGCTTATTTTTTACATATTAAAATAGTACTACAGGTGCCAAAAGCTATGATAACCCACATACAAGTGAAATCACACTTGTATATACCTTAGTGGAGAAGAAAGGCCACATCTAGTTCTGTGTGCATTGTATTCCCTCATGCAACATTGGAAGTCCTGATTTTGCTAGCATTCATTATACAAAAACTTTAAATTTTTTACTGAGTCTTTTACCCACAGAACAGTATATATGTGCATGCTATTAAAGGGATATTTCTGTCCTGAGTAAAAATTTACCATTTTTACTCAGCAAACACCAATATTTGATAACAGCCATTAAAACATATCAAATGGCATTCACTAAATAACCTATAATTTTCTTCCATGAAATTTTCCCTACTAAAATGACACAGACATATTCTGAAGGAATTTTGGTGAATGTGGGATAGTTGTTAATTGACTTGAAGGAATTTTTTTATCATGGAGGAATGTTCCAGAGGTATTTCTGTAGAGTTGCCTGCAGGTTATTATTAAAGTATTTTATCCTCTCTTTGACAGTGTATTATGCACAGAAGTTTAAAAACTCTGCATATTAAATAACTGTGGAATTATATAAGACCTACTTAAGAATTTTATATTAATTCCTTTTAAAATTATTTCTCTATTTAATAGCTATTAGAAATGAGTTTGGACTTTGGAAATGTATTTTTTGCTGTTCTCTAGATTGTAATTTAAGAATTGCACCCACAAATTAGGCAAATTAATTCATAATTAAGAAGAAGAAATTTAATACACTAAATATTATTACTAAAACTTACTATATGTATGTGTGAATATTAAAAATTGTAAAAATGTATTGTACATATAGACCTAACTAGGCTTTTTTAAGAATATTGCTAGTAAGACCCAAATAGTGCAGTTTTATGATACATTAGCATAGATGCAAAATCATAACTTCAGAAAAAGACTAGTACTGTTGGCCTTCCATGGGATTGTTCTGTGAATAAGGTATTTCAGAATGAGTAGACAATAACAATGCTGTTTTCTTTTGTAAACATTTTTTTGAAGTTTATGCATGAATGAGATGTATAAAGAGAACTAGAGGTTTATATATACCCAAAATTAAACTGCTAGGTGGAAATTACTGTTCTGGACTATACTACCTTAATAATTTAAATTGCGTCAAAGCCTGACTGATTAATAACTTGTCTGAGCTTATTAGCTGGAAAAAGGAACCTTAGTTGCATTTGGTGAAGTACTTTCCTTAAAGGTAAGGAAGTACAAGTATTATTTTATAAGGCAGTAGTGAGATATTTTGAAGAATACTGTACATGATAATAGTTTCTTCATTGACAAGAATTCAGACCGAATCAGAGAAATAATGGTACTATAGTGGTGTTACATTTTCCCAATCTTCCCACCTTACAAAATAAAATATAAGACAAGATGAAAGTATAAATTTTGAAGTGAATGTCAGTATGTAGAGAACTTAAATAAGGACAAGTTAGTATATAATATGTAAATATTTTTATTAGGGAGATGAGCAAGAAGAGTTCTTGTTCTTGGAACAATGAAAGCTTGTAGAAGGAGGGAGTAGATGAAGAATGTGCAGCTTACTTTCAAGATGCACCTTAACAGGCTAATGAAAAATATATTTAGATAGGATAGCTGGTAGTGAAAACCAGCACCTTTCGGGTCCTTAGTTCTAATGAAACCAAATGGTAAATTCAGGAAAGTTTATCTCCTCATTTCAGAAGAAGGGAAAAAAGGAAATCCTCTTTCATTCAGTTAAGCCTAGGAACTTCAAACACTTAGATTTTAGTAGAAATTCTTTTTGATACTATAATCACAGTTTCTAGTATGATCTGTATTTTTCATATGTGAAAACAAGAAGATAATTAAACATGATAGAAACATGATATTTCCAAGTGGGTTTTTTTGGGGGTTGTTTGGTTGGGTTTTTTTTCCTGTCTAAATATTTAAGAATTGTTGGCTTCATCATGACTAAAAATAGAGGCTAATCTGATATTTTTTTTTTGTTTTCTACTATTTTTGTTTCGTACGGTGAATTCAGAGTTTAGTAATGCTATTAATCCTATTGAATTGTTCTACAGTTTATATCAGCTACATACTTTACTTATTAAGGCTTTAGAAGTTTTATTTGTGTTTATGCACACATCATGAGAGACATTTTAAAACTTTTTCTTCTGAGGGCTTATATAGCATACTTTTAGTGACTAAAGATATGTTAGGAGGCATATGGCTAAATATTAAAAGGCATTTGTACAGTGTGCATAATAATATGACTTAAATTTTGATCAGCCCTGAAGTGGTTAGGCAGTTGAGTATTGATTGTTGGTCTCTTCCAACTAGCCTATTGTTTCTATTCTATTCTATTCTATTCTATTCTATTCTATTCTATTCTATTCTATTCTATTCTATTCTATTCTATTCTATTCTATTCCATTCCATTCCATTCTCAATGTTCATTTTAATATGGAAATACACGTGCATAGTCGTTAAATGCCCCTGAGAAACAAATGAGTTCCAGGTGTAAACAATGAAAGACTTCTAGGGCAGTTCGTAAGTCATAAATTAAATTTCTAAAAAAGATAAACAGTCTCAAAAAAAGATACAGTAGTTGGAGGAAAAAAATAGCTTAGTAGACTCAGGATCAAATAGTGCCAGGAAGTCTTAAGGGATGACTCTAGTAATCATCTAGCAGTTCACAAGAATCTCAGTGCTTTCCTTAGGAAAATAATTTCAAGAGAACTCTGGATTCCAAAAAAATTTATGACTCCAAATTTCCCTTTTTAAAGACTAGAAATGTCACTAAGCATTTGCAAATTTTTAGCCACATATCCTCAGTTTGAGGAAATATATATGTTTTGATAATTTTATTTAACTATTTTTTTTAAAAAAAGTAATTCTATGGATATCTCTATTCTCTTTCTCTATATTTTCTATTACTTTTTTGTAAGTGTTTGTAATTTCTCTGTTCTTTCCCCTTTCCTCTGTAAGAAACTTGTCTTATGCTTTTTGATATCTGGCTTTATCTAGTATCTAACGGCAGGAAAAATATGAATCAGGGAGATAAAACCTTGCTGCTGGGTGTACCCTATTAAACCAGCATTTCTCTTTTTCCTCCTGTTTTATAGGAGAATTTATGCTGTAGAAGGCAAGAAGATTTTAAGGTTTTTGCAGGAAATTAAATCATATGCTAATGAAGCTTTTGAGAACAAGAGAATGTTAAGAGAAAATTATTTATCATGTATTTGGTTTGGTTTTTTTGGAAAGATTATGATAAAAGTGTATGCTAGATCATTACTTTGGAAACATAAAACTTCTAAGGATTTGTTAGAAAATATGTATTCATATATCCTATTTTTTGAGGTTTACTTAGAAGCAGGAAGAAGAAAGGAGGAGTAAAGATGGAAATGTTTTTTGAAGAGCTGTTAAATATTAAGTCTAGTAGGTAATCAGTGTGCATATCTCCTCAGGGTTTTTTGCTTCTTTGTTTTTGTTAATGAAATCCAGAACTACAAAGATAGGAGTCAGAAGAAAGTAAATATATTTGGCAGTAAGACTTCTAAGATCATTTCTATAGAAGAAGGTTTGTATATAAGTTTTCTTCTTAGAAAATTTTAAAAGTTTCAAGATATAAGCATAACACAAATGTAATTTAGCACTGAAACATTTAATCACTGAATTACATTTGTTTAATATATCATAATACTTTTCCAAATACTCAATATGTGCAATAAATCACATAGATATGTTCTGTTTGGTGGATGAACTCTATAATGGATGGTTTGTTAATGTCAAGATTTTTATTAGATAAAAAGTAATAATAATGTCCTAAACTTCTTGATATCTTCCCAGTTGGAAGAAGGAAAGGAGATAATATTTCATCCAATAGTCAAGTCTGGAGTGATTATAAGGAAGAAAGGGAAAAATCAGTCTTACTGATTTTAATAAATGAGTGTTTTTAATATTTTAATTGAATTATTGCCTTTTTATACTTCCCTGTCAATTTTCTTCTCAGAACTTGTTTTTCCTATTCATCTTTTTTGCAGTTGCAGCAGTTCTTAATTGTTTTTCATTACACTATCAATGTTTACTTCTATAATTGATTTTGTCTGATGTGTTTTGTCATTAGTTTCCCATTGTATTTCAGGTTTTCTTCTTTTGTTGGTATAAATTGTTGGTATAAATCAGATATATTTTAGTTAGAACATATATTTTAAAAAAGCACATAAATTATAATTTAATATTAAAATACACATATTAAATGTACCTCCTACCTTATAAATAATATTTTTTCAAATCAGAGAAATTTGATACACATGTAATATAGAATAAAGTAGAAAAACTGCAAATCTGATCATTTTAAATGAGGAATACAGTGCAAGAATTCAGCATAGTAATGAAGTAGTTGCAATAATTTGAAATATAAGTCTTCTATACAATTTGATTTTGCCAGCGTACTTTAGAGTTTAAAGAGGAGGGAGATGTGGGGAAATGAGTGGAGTGGATGGGTAGTAAATAAAAACTAAGATCATGTAAAAATTGAAATATTTATTAGCATGGAAAGTGGATGTTTCACCACTTTGCAGTCTGTTCCTCTTCTGTATGGCTCTTCATATTTAAGAAATTGTTAGCCTGTGCAGTTCATGCTGTACTAGAAAAACTGATGAAAATTTATGTTCTCTGATGCTGACTTTCAAGGTGCAGAAAGGCTCTAGGAGACAGTGCTACATTAGTTATTGTGATGGTTATAGTGAAGTTTTTTTGGGTAATCACTAGGTTTAGAGATTTTTTAGTGGTGATCTCTAAGACACCTGGATATTAAACACTTTCATTGTTAGAATTTGGAAATTCTGCATAATTAGTTGTATCACATGCTTAGTGAATATGATATAAATGGAAAAACAAGAAAGGTAACTGATCTTTATATGAGTAGTGAATAGTAAGTTCAATGCATTTAGGCAGTGGATGTACTTTTAGAGGAAATATGATGAATTAGACATATGCCAAACATGAAGTGGAAGTATCATGCATCATGTATTTGGCATATCTGCACATGTGCAGTCAATGCTGGAAGTCCAAAGTATACAATACTCTTGTTTCTATCACTAGAAATTGTTGTGAGTTGTTGTGAGCAAAATCTGCCATCATCACATATTGAAGATTTTAAATAATCAAGGAATTACTAGCTCTGCACAAGTCAAAATCAGTTATATACATTGAATACATTCAAAACAAGTTTTTTCCGCTACTTCAGAAAGCAGCTGAAAATTTAATTCCTCTTTATTTCTCGAATAGCTTGTTTTCCCATAGTATTATACTTTTGCATAGGTAATTTAAGTAGGGCTGTGTATACAATATACATCAATACAATATTTATCTTGATATAGTGGCTTTGATATTATCATATTGTTCTCCATGTCCATTAGCTGAGTGATAGTGAATATTAGAGTAAGTGCGGTTCCGGAGAAGGAAAGGACTTTCCATTGTTCTGTACAGTTACTTGAAGTAATGCAATCTGAGTAGTGGCTTTGCATAAAACAGTGGTGTTTTAGTCCTCAGCATTTTTAATATTGTTTATATTTGATTTGAAAATGTACAAAATATAGAAAAAACAAGCTAGATTCTTCTGTTACATAAATGCTGTTGCATAACCCAGACAAAGACGTGAATTTGTGGATTGACAGTGTTTTAAATAAATATCTTTCACATGGCTGTATATCCTGATGCTTCTGTACTGTAGAAGCAAATTTTCCTTCTTGATTTTTTTTTTCTCATTTGGCCCTCAGGGGACATTTTTTTCACTGAAACCAGAACTGTGTCAGCTAAACAATCTTCATTCAAAATGAATTTTATTTCTAGTGTGTGAGAGCTTTGCTGTATTTCTTTGATATCTGTGCTTAAAACTTCTTTACTTGAGACCCTTTTTTAATGCAGTGCCTATCCTGAAGTATAAAATGCTGGAATTGTTGGACTTAGTCCTCTCTTACAAATGTTTGTATGAAGCATGGCTGCATATATTGCATACATGCAAATATGAAATTTGCATAAACATACATAATTACACAGTCTTTTTATTAAAGAGAAAAAATGGACAATATTTTAGTCTTTATGTGTGCCTAAAATTTTGCCTGTAAGTGTTAGAATCTTCATCATCTTACATGAGAGACCATTTTGGTCAAAAACTTCAAGAAAATAATTCTGAACACATTTCACTTTAAATTGGCTATTTGAAAAGAGCACCTCTCTGGTGTGTCTATTGACTGAATATTAGTGCACACATCTGTAATACAAAAGTTCTTACCTAGACTTCAGTTATTACTTCATATCTTTCTCACCTTAATAAAACATGCATTTTTCCTTCATTAGAGAAAATATTGGGCCTTCTAACCTTAGAAAAAGTTACAGAGAAAGAGTGAGAGGGAGAGAAAGGTGCAGCTGTTCAGTCTCAAGAAGTGAAGGCTTTGTGGAGACTTTGGAGCACCTTCTATTACCTAAAGAGGACCTACAAGTGAGCTCAGAGGGACTTTTTGCATGGGCATGTAGTGATAGGACAAGGAGGGATGGCTTTAAAGTCAAGGAGGGTAGGTTTAGATTAGATATTAAGTTCTTTACCATGAGGGTGGTGAGGTACTTGAACAGGTACTTGGCAGTAGATGATCCTTAGGTCCCTTCCAACCCAAACTATTCTATAATGCTATGATAATAATTCAGTATTTGTATTAAAGTGACTTGAACTAGGTAAAAAGCATGAGTAGTGTTGAGCAGAAATCCCAAGATGGATGCACATATTATTTCCAGGGTTTTGACAGAATATTTGATTTGGTTTCAGAGTTCTGATGCTACTCTTTATACTTCATCCAGTCATGTGATCAGAAATAGATTAAGGTTTGTCAGAGATTTATTCATATAGGAGATGTGCACCACTGTTCCTTCTCCTCCAAAAATAAACAGTACAAATAAACAAACCCGCTGTCTTTATCTATAAATTGAAAATCAACCAACCTGGAAGCTGTATGTATTTAAAGTAGTATTAAAAAAATAAAAAATAAGCCTCTCCTTTCATTATGACACTAGAAAGATGGTTATGTCATAGAGGGTTTTATAAATTTAGATGATTCTTAGAATATACTTTTGTCTTATTACTGCCTTCCTTTTAAATTTGTACGTCTCCACAGGAGTATTCTACTTTGTTGGTCTAATTATTTTCTTCTCTCTTGGCTGTTCAAATATATGACAACATACTAATCTGACTATATTTAAATATTTGTACTATTGTTACATCTAAACACTTTTCTTAAAAGAAATAGACATATAAACTCATCTCATGAAAAAATAGATGTCTTAAGACGAGATTAATTAACTTCTTAAAGTGTCTGTTTTTCTTTGTGGATGGGCTTAGATGTGTTTTACTACACAATTTGCTGTCATGAATCCTCTGAGACATCTGAAAAGTGAAATCCACTTTCAGTACTTACTGTCATGTGTTTGACATGTAAAATAATCCTTATTTTACCAAGTATAAAATCATCTATTTATTGGGTAGGAGATTTTTTTTTTGATTGGTGATGGTGGGATTATTTTTGTGTATGTCCATGCATTTGCAGCCCAGCACAAAGTTTAGTGTTGGCATGTTTGCCATACAGATTCCTATAACTACATCTTCACAGTGTATTCAGAAACTACTGTTCAGTAAATAACATACAAACTCCAGCTAAGAATAAAATTCTTCTCTTGTAAAGGTGCTTAAGAGAACAAGAATTGTTCATCTTAAGAATTTCCTTCCTAGGGGTATTTAATAGTCTTGGAAAAGTGGAGCAAATGACTAAAAAAATCTTTGATTCCACTGTGGTCACCAAGACACTCTTTTAACTCTTTCCAGTTCCACCTTAGGTCTTGTGAACTCTTCTTGTCTACATAAACTAGGGATATGCCTTTTATGTGCTTCAGGATGAGTAGAAACAAATGGGAAAAAATCCTCAAAAAAAGGACAGTCAACCTTTAAGTGTGTTATTTTGATAACTTCTGAAAATAAAGGACAAATGTTCTCCATTGAGAACATTTAAATTCATTCCAGCACCTGAGATCATATATTCAAGACCACTCCCATCTTGCTTAGGTGCAGGAATTTTCTGATTCATGAGGAGTTATTTTAGATTGATCCTCAAAGAAAGCCAAAAGAGGGTTAAAGCTATAGTCCAACATTCCTATTTACATAGAAATAATGTTTTAGAAATCTCAGACAATGACAGGGGAGCATTACTGTTATTCCAGTATTGCTGTGCTGTATGAAGGTAGAGTTCTTTGGTCTATGGTTGCCACTGAGGATAGAACTGCTTATAGACTTCAAATAATTTGGAGATGGGGAGGGGCTTCTCCAATTTAGACTAAAAAACCCACCAAAATCTAGTATTTTGTGGTAACATATATGTTTCACTTCTACAAATAACGTATTTGCCAGAACCATTATCAATGTTTATATGTTACATTATAGTAACACACAAGTAAATTTACATTTTGCCTTTTGAGATAATAGTGTTTCTGTATTTAGAAGAAAATATGGTCTCTTCAATCAGAAGTATAAAAGTATTTATTGACAGATCATCTGTCTATCCTATAAATTGTCTTTCTTAGTATGCTCTTCTGAATCTGGTTCTGCTCTTGTGTGTAGTAATACTTTTATTTATAAAAAGGTATCAATAATATTTTGCTACTGTGGATTTTCTACCTAATGTAAAGTTTTTTGAATATCCATTGATTTTCTGAAAGAAGTAATGAGTATGAAACATTATTTGATGAGGTACAGTGTATCTACTTATGTTAAGTAGATACACTGTACTTAAGTTCTAGAGGTAGCTCCTTTAATCTATGCTGTGTTCATCAGCAGTATACGCCTGTAGCCAAAACGTCTTCTATATAGTTTGTAAAAATATATAGTGGATGTAGTGACTACAAGGCCACTTAAGTATATTGTACCTAAAGTCAACTTATACTTAAAATTTGAAATGTTTTAAGCAGGTCCATTTTAATGTGTAATTCACTGCTCACAGGCCAAGCATATTGAATTTAATTTAATGACTGAACAGGAAAGTTTCTTGTAGTGTATTTGCTTATTCTTGATTATATTTTTTTATATATGTTAAGTTTTGGGTTTATTCTCTTTTATTAGATGTTTTCTTTCAAAGATATGTTGAGGCCACAAGGTTTTCCTGGATTAACTGTCTAAATCATAAAGCCAGCCCACACAAGGGACTTTTACAGTAAGAGATGAGTTGTGGGCTTAGGGGACAGGTGGTGACAGCTACCTTCCATATCACATTTTGCAAATATCAGTTTTCAAGCTAGAAAGAAGACCAGCTGCAGAACCAACAGCAGAACAGCAGTCTGTATTTTATCTTCTACATTCAAATACCGTTTTTCTTCTTTTTTTTTTTTTCTTGACACAGAAGAACAGCTACTTTAGAGCAAACATATTTAGAATTCTTTTCATTTTCCAAGTTCCATAAATGTGTGACAATATTTTACACAATTATGTGGTTCATGGAAATAAACACTTTTGGCCATCATTTTTTTATTAGTTATGCAGGGGGAAAATTAAGTTGCAAATACCATTTCTTTCCTTTGTCAGGTATACAAATTGGTCTCAATATTGATTTTTGTACATTGTTTCAGACCAAAGGTACAAAATCTGAACCTTTGAGGTAGCCTTTGTATATACATCCATGATAAAATTTGTCTAATGAAATATTTTAGATTGTATTGCCTGATACATGTTTTTGTTTTTGTTTTTTTAACTAGTGAAAAAGGCCATAGATTTTAAATCTAGAGGATTTAAATTGTTTCCAGGGAAAGACAACAGCAACAAGTTTTCTATCTGTGAGTGTACTCCTTTTTTGTTACTTTTTTCTAGTGCAAGAGTGAAGTTTGTGGTGTGTTGTTTGTGTGTAATCATTTATGTATTCTGAAAATAGAACTGGTTTCTGCAGTCTGCATGGTGAATTTTTAAGTATGGTTCTACTCTAAAGACAGCCTTTCTATAAATCTGGCATTGTAGAAGGACGTTATTTTGTCAGTAATATTGCAATAAATTTACAGTATTTGGAAGGAAACAATTCACCCTCCTAGGTGTCAGCTGTAAATTTAGCTGTGAGTAGGAGACCAATTTTCTTAATTTCTACTACACTAGTAGTAGGATCAAATGCCATATAAACTGGAGTGTAGCCTCATTTACAAGTGCACAACCATATATGAGGTCACTGTTTGAATATTTTTTTAGTTCATAAAATTTGACATTTTAATTGATTAACTAGGTATAGCTTTAAAAATAGTGGAGATGCTTGGTGCCTTCAGTTTTAGTTACAGAAATTAGAAACTGAAAGTGCTTGACATCTCAGTGGACCAAGTCCTGATTAAATCGTGAGGAGTCAGTCAACTTTCTAGCACAAATTAAATAGGTGTGTCTCTAAATATATTAAAAGAATACTTTTGAAAAAGAGTATGCCATTTTTATAGAGGCCTTTTTGGAATAGAACCACATTTTAAATATTTAGAAGTAAATAAAATGGACTAAATATTTAGCGTATGTTGGATTATACTGCATTTCATCATTCTTCACAGGACTGAAAGGACTTTTACTTGAAGCTTCCTAGGTTGGACATTTGCACTAATTAGATGTTTAAAGTATTGGTAATGGATTCAGTTTCCAGAACTTTGCAGGACACTTTAGCAAACATTTTAGTCTTTGATTTTAGATTTTAAACTGTCAAGGTATTAGATATGATTTTTCTTTTTTTTTTATACAAAGATGTCTCCAAGACTCACAACCCTTTAGCATTCACCAAGTCAGAAAATAAAGCAAAGGATACTTCTGTTCAATTTTTGTAATGTCATCTATTGTCACATTCAACTTCTCGGTAAACTGCATCACCTAAATAGTTCTGTAAGACATTTCTGATTTACTTGAAAACATTATATCAAGAAATTTAAATTTTCTTTTTATACTTATTGGTGAATAGGAAACAGACTGATTATGCAGAAGTAATTGTAAGATAATTACAGTAGTGTTTATAAAGTACATCACTAAGGTCTCTCTCTGATGGCCCATCTGTGATTCTGTAGTTACAAATAACAATACAATAATAATGCAATGGATGATAAAAGAGATTGTTTATTTTGCACTAATCATTAAATTTTCTACTACATAAAATTTAATAGGAATTCCGTATTTATAATGATGTATCAGAAGCATGATATCCAAAGCTGATTGTTATGAAATTAATGATGAAATTTATCAACATATTTATGAAGGTCTTTAGATAATTTTATACATTATGATAGTCTTTGTAAAGCTGGAAACTACCTTTTCTGTTATTGATTATGCAGAATAGATTACTTATATGAGTCAATAATAAGTGAAGGTGAAAAACCTTAGTTATTTGTATCTTTAGTGATCATAATCTTGTCATAAATAGATAAATAAGTTTTTGTGTTCTAATCTAGAATTTGATTCTCTAGTCATTTCTGTAGCTGAGAATGTTGAAGAGATAGTATTTCATAATAAGTTTGTGTATTTAGCTGTTGACAAGATAATTTTCTCAGTGTGGCCTCATCTGGGTCTAGTGTCATTGCACTACAATGACAGATAGGGTCCTTTAAGAAAAACAATGACCAGCATTCAACTGTTAGTGAAAATAAGTGAATATCTATTTTGCATTATACCTTTTATTAGCAATGTCTGTAAAATTTTTGTCTAGCATTCTCATCTGTATGTCATTTCATTATTTTACATCTGGTTTTTTTTTTTGTTTTGTTTATGTATCAGTTGTATAACATTCAATACTAATGCACAGGTAATTTGCATGGGGTAAAGCCAGGTGATATTTGATATGATGACACATTGTGAAACAAGTATCCATCAGCTTCAGTTTAGAAGTGTTGACACTAATGAATGAATTAATTGGCGGATTTAATTAAATCTGGATTAGACCTGCAGAGTTTCTTGGTACCATTTTCATGACCAGACCACAAATGCCTTCCCTAGATGCATTTAATTTACTACAGGAAACCCTTTAATTGCTTATTGTGCATAAGCATCTGGGGTGTAAAACAAAAATATATGGACAGGTATCTGTGGAATTACATAGGGCTGTAGACTGAAAAGTCAGGTATTATGTCTATGTAAGTAACATCACTACAAAAATCCTAAACTGTGAAATTAATTTTCACTAGGTATTTAAGAGCAACCAGAATGGGTTTAAGATGGTGTAAATGTATTTTGGAATTGGGATCAAATCAGAAATCAATATCTACCTATAACACTTTCCTCTATATTTTTACTGCAGTATATGTCTCAATTTTTAAAAAATGTAATTATTTCATTAATTTTTCTTTAGCATAAACATTTTTATTTTTTTATGGGTATTGATAATTCCATATATTATAATTTAAAATTATATTCTGTAGAGTATTTCTAGGAATGAAACTTTCTGCAGAAGGTATTGAAAACCAATAGGATTTTCAAGCTTCCATTTCTGGTAGAAATGGAAGTGCGTAATAGTTCTTGTGTCTTGCAATCCAGTAGAATATTCTTTTTATATGAATATTTGCTCTATTACCCGTGTATGGGGAAAATAATGTACAAAAATAAAATAATTATTTTAAACATTAAAACATGAACTATAATAAATATAAATAATATGGTTTAAACAGTATTTTAATTTTTTACAGTTTTTATTTTTATTTTCTTCTTTGTGCATTGATATACATTGCATGGCCAAACGACACCATTATAATTTCTGTAATATTATTATCAGAAATCATGAATAATTTTTAACTAAAGTTTTAATATATATGTAATGTCAGAAAAGTTTGGAAGTCTTATATATATTTATATATATATATGCAGGGTACTTTTGATGATTCTGAGTTTCTCATGTCTCATATTGAAGCACCCAGTTATTTCAAAGAGAGAGTTAATTCTAAATGCTTATACTACAAGATAGCTTTTTAAAATTCAGTCAATGGAATTTTAGTTGTCAGAGTAATATATATATTTCAACACTAGCATGAACATGGGTTTCTGTAGCTAGTAGGTTTTTATCTCATGTACATCTACTGGAGGAGGAAAAGACTGAAATTTGAAACCAGGAAGAAGATTCCTGGCACAAAAGTCCCCTGAACATAGAAATCCAGATGAACAGAGATTGCCTTGGTGTGTTTTAGAGCAATATTTGACATGTTACAGGTGTCTTGGGAGAAAGGAGAGTAAATACTGTGGTTCCAGCTACAAGCACTGAGGTTGATAGGTTTTTTGAGCAATGTGCTGTGTTGAGATGTTTTCTATTTAAGCCTGTACAACATTTGCATTTGGCTTTTGGCTTTCTCAGGGGTACCAAACCAATTCTTCCCTTTCTGTGTATGTAAGAATACAAATTTCAAGGAAGAGAAACCCCAAGTATTCTGAATTTTATTCCTCTTCATTAAAAGTTGAAACTTAATGAACACCCTTTAAAGGAATATTTAGAATCTACTCTTTTTTTTATTTGTTTGTTTGTTTTAATCCCATAGTGTGGTTATCCTAATTACATGCAAACCTTTTCCTTAAAGGGAAGTAAAATTCTAATACTGCAAATCCATTGGTATAGTTCATCAGTAATAAAGATGAAGAAAGGCTAAAATATTTTTCTGCTTAATACAAATTACTTGGCTCCATATCAGCTTTTTTTTTTAAATACTTTTCTGTCTGCCATGAATTTATCAAGCAATAGGAGAATAACATCCCTTGCTAATTTTCTGGTTTTGTGAATAGGTGGTTGAATATGCTGAGATATGGTTAGCTTCTTACAAATTTCTGGAAAAATGCAGAGAATGCTTCACAGGAAATTTCTCTCTGAAGATCCATTTTAGTTTATTGTAAGATAAATGTATGCAAATCAAACTGGCATTTTGAGTTTACCTTCAAATCACCATATTTTGGGTATATATACATTTTCAATACTGATTAAGGACAATTCTCTCAGCAGGAGCTTATGCATTCAAGTTTTATTACAATTCAAGGAGAAAAGGTCAGCTCTTAGTGGAGATGACATTTATTAGTGTATGTTCAAAATAAAATCTTACAGCCCTAAACCTGATGAAGATTCCTTTAAATCTTACTGTTTAATAAAGAAATAATAACATTTCCATATGGATTCAATAATATTGCAAACAAACAAAACAGCTGATTAATACATCTGATAAAAACCTGTGTTATTTTTTTTTTGAAAAGAAATCAGAAAATACTTACTTTGATAATTACAGTGAGGATAAACTTACTTATTGAAACTAGAGCTTATATGGGTGACCATATTCTGTAGACAATCTGTTTTAAAAGACCTAAAATGAAAAGAATATATTCTCATATTTGTTAATTGCTTACCTTTGTATTTTCTAAAAGCACTGTTTTTTTATCTCCTTCTTTTGTTTATTTTATTTTGTTGTTTTTGTGTTTGTTTTTTTTTTCCAGTAAATGAGGGAGGTATTAAACAGGCGTCCAATTTGTGTCCAGATCCTGGAGAACCAGAAAATGGAAAACGGATAGGCTCAGATTTTAGGTAAAATATAAATTCTACCATTGTATCATTTCTCTGATACTGAACTTGGAAAATGAATATGTTAAAAATATATTAATGTTGCTGAGTAATTTTTCTAAACTGACCTTCTTAGTAAAAAGTGCACTAGAATTCTGTATAAAATTATGTAATGCAATGTAGCATGTACTTACTATGCAAAAAGATAAAATACCTACCTAGAAGAGATCATATATCTCTGAAAATCTGACAAAAATAGTATTGAAGGTAAGTTTACGTTATTTTCTCATGTAAATACTATGCTACATATATAAATATTGAGCATACATGTTGTATTGGAGGCTTTTGCAAAGGATAAAGCAAAACTGAATATAGCACAAGAAGAATAATAAAATCTCAAAGAAGAAATTTCAGATCTAACAGAAATATTAATTCACTCTAATAGAGAAATTACATTCCCTACAGTATGTTTTTCAGGAACCCAGAAGTTTGATATATGTTGACGTATTTCCCTAGTAGTCCTCACACTGGCATAGCACTCTTAATTCAGACTGTTTTTCTTATTAATTTTTCTGCATCCTCCTTTATTCACAGCTATCTTTCAAATTCCTTATCTTGTAAGATAAAAAAAAATTTTCAGTACTCTTTCAAAATATTCCATGTTGTTTTCTCAGTGAACTTGACTCCTAATTCCAGTAGTACCAGTGGTTGATGAGTAGAGACATACAAAATGAATTTTTGAGAATGTTATGGATTAATTTTACCCTCTTTTCTGAGTTTCTGATTTTGTTTTCCTTTTTATTTGATGAACACTTACTTAAAAGGGTTGACATTCATATTATTTTATATTTGACACACAAAGACACTTTAGAGTGAATAAAAAAATCTAAAGCTATGTTCTTTTTTCACATTATATGCTAATTTCACATTATGTTTACAAAACATAAGACACTTTAATGATGAAAGAAAAAAGACAGAAAGAAGTAGAAGGGTGATAATTTTTAAATTAATTGCTTTTATTACATTGAAGTTTGTTTTCTATACATTTTGTATTGTACCTATCACAGTACTCTTTTAAGCATTTGAAGATAACTCTTAGAGTAATTTAGATGTACAAAGATTTTACAAATTATGACACTTCATTCTTTTACATAGATTCTTGTACTTTTTTTGTGTGTGTTTTTTTTTTTCTCTTTGTAATCAAGCAGAAGACAGGATTGAAAATTGCATCCTAAGTAAATCTGCTAGCTAGCTAGCAATTATTACAATTTCTCAATTTGCTATAAATGTCTCCCTATTTCTCTAGTTTTGAGAAAAACAAAATTTCAATGTGCATCTGAGTAAGCTTTATAACTAATCTTGTAAATATGTAATTTCTAATGTTAGCTTGCAAAAAAAAGTTGATAATTTCAGAGAAATTAAAAAAAAACCCTCTTTTTAACTGTCATACTTTCTATAATCATTACTTTTGCTGGTGTTTTGTATTTTAACTTCAAAACCATGGCTTGAGAGAAACAGCATTTGACAGACAACTTGCCAGTTCTTTTCTAGTGCTATCTCTGCAAGTGATCACGAAAAGACCTACTTACAAACATTATTCTAGTTAAATGTATGTGAGGACAGTGACTCAAAAAAGATATTATGATGATCATGCCCTCATCTTTCTTTTTGGACCAAACTGCTAGGATTTCAGTTAGCATTATTCTTCACTGTACACTGGGATGATGTATCAGGCTTTCCTGTTTCAAATGCATTTATGAGAAAATGAAGGGAGAAGGCATTCAAATTGCCAAACAATAGTATAAAACATATACAAGTACCAGAGTCAATATATTCTCCAGTGTTTCTTTTTCCTAATTTCTTACTAATCTTGATTAATTTTTTTATCTTAAAAAAATATTTTTCTAAAAAAATCCCCAAACTATCTGTTTGAATTTATACTTGTAAAGAACAGCACTGGTGCCCATTAGTAAAACATGTATGTTTAGCTCAAATTGAACACTTCATACATTGATAAAGATCTTACAGGGAACCAAAATAGACTAAAAATTTTCAGCAGAATTAATAAAATTTCTGATTTCAATCCTTGCCATTAAGATAATGCTTGTTCAATTGCTTCACAAGCTTCCAAAATAATAATGTTACAAATTATTATTTTTATGTTACATTAAGTTAAAAAGATCTAGTACTGTGAAAAATCTTTTCCAGGCTAGCTTATACCTGGAATATAGAAAAATATCACACTTTCACCTTTTACTTCTTAAACTCACTCTTTCTGTAATGAAGGAAATAGCTTTACTTTAAGCTTGCATCTTCTCTTGCTTTCTGGAAAGAAAGTGACAATTCCAATTACAATACCTATATTTGAAAACACAGAAGTTTGGAAAAGGGTTTAGTTCTGTCTCTACTAAGATCAATCAAAATTTGATTTCTGTACAATTTAATATATTTTAGAGAAGAGCATGTTCTTGTCACATCTCCTTAGCTTTCATCAAATGTGAAGGTGTAGGTTTGGAAGTATTGTATTGCAGTTTTACTTCTGTTCTGATTATGAACACTACCTTCTCTCAACACAATTAATTTCCTCTTACATGGTTCTTACACAGATTTATAAAATCTGTAATGTGAGCTCTAAGACAAACTGGAGCATTCCATGACATTATTTGGGGGCTGTAATTCCATGTTGACCCTTTTGGATATTTTTTCTAATGTGAAAATTTCCCAGAGCAGTATTTTGGAGTATTAAATGCATTGATTCTGATTCTAGATGCCTATTTGTGCATAAAAGGTTTTACGTGTTGAAATAAAAACTTATAGCTGCCAGCTTTTCCTGTACTGAGAACATTCTACTTCAGAAAGAAAACTTCACTTCCCTTGGAGTTTCTTAACATTTTAGACACACTAGTGACTATTCGGCTGGAATTTGCAATTTTACTTTACTTCTCATCCACTAAAATAAACATATTTTCCATGTGTCCAGTTTCATAATCAATGCCACTATGTAAAAATATAAGAGGCAATAGATAAAGACAAAAAGTTTTTACATAGTCTTGTTTCTATTTTTTTTATTTCTAGTGGAATAAACATATTTAGACTGAATTATCCTTGAACCAGTGTTTTATTATGAGGCAATCATATTTTTCCTCCACTATCTCAAAGTCTTGTCTTCATGATATGAATGAATGAGCCCATCTCTATCCCTCTACCTCTGTAGTGTGGTCCCACTAAGATGTAAATATAAGATTCTGATCAAACCTATATTGCAACAAAGCAGTGAATACTGTTGGACAAAAATGGTGATGTCTTTAAAATACATATTCTATTGGCAGAAGGAAAAATATGAAGTTTATTATAAGGACAGTTTATTTTAACAACAGGTTGACTTACAGTATAACTAATGATAATATCTTCTTTAATTTTATATTAAAAATTAATTTATAGTTACTTTCTTTGGAAGAATGAAGTTTAGTATTGACTAGATTGACTAGTAGTTTCGCACTTGATTTTCCTTAAGTCTTCTCTGAATCACCTATCCTTCTCTGCAGACATGCAAGATGAGTTTCTAGACTCAGAAACTGGAAGCCAAACATCCTGAAAAATTAAAAAACTCAGCATGAGATACTGGTGCCTAGTTTATGTGGGATCTGTGCACCTATCACTTTTTAACAGTTAAGTGGCTCCTTTGTCAAGGACAAGTGCCAGACAATACAAGATTTGTTAGAAATGATGCTTTTTTTTTAAAAGATGAATTACCAATGACTGCCATAGTGTTGGGAAATCCTCATAAACTGAAATTTAGTCATCAGTTTACTTTTTTCAGCACACAGTAAGGATTTTTCTTGATCAGAAGTATGGAAGATTTAGATATTCTAACATATATCCTGGAATTTTAAGATTTTTCAGTAATATTTTCAAGTAATATATAAACTGATCTGTGAAAATGTTCCTATGGATGTTCTTGAGAGAGATGCTGTGACTTACCTTAGTTCTCATACTGTGACAACAAGGACAGCAGTAGAACCTCTCTGTAGCTTGCACATAAAAAGTATGGATCAGTAGTGTGTAGAAAGTTGCTAGGTTGCAAAAAAATATTCGTTATTCATAATCTTGAAAGCTTATATGTCTTCAGTTTCTTTTGCTGCAGGTGGAAGAAAGAATATATGAACTGAAATACTGATTGTTCCTTTATACTAGCATTAAAATATATGATATTTCTAAATTTACAAAGTGATAGAGATGGACTTTAAGAACTGATTAGTTATTTCTGGCTGTACATTTTCTTCTATGGTTAAAAATGGCATCCTCTCTCAAATTTGTTCAGTTGCACACATGAACTGAATAGCTAATACATCAGAAAAATGGTTTTGATTCTTTGCATAATTGATTATTTTTCAACAGTAATTTAAAAAACATATCAAATAATGGAGGAAAATAATCTAAAATGAGGTAGGTTTCTACAAAAATGCTAACTATTAAAATAATACTATTCCCTACAAACTTTAAATTAAGTTCAAAATTTTAAACTTGCTCTTTCTCATCCTTTAGATGTTGTATAGTTAATTTTGGACTCCTTACTGCTTTTAGTTTCTCTTACTTAAAAAGGAATCCCAAATCTGGGGCAAATTATGAAAACTTTGTAAACAGATATAATTTTATTTTTTTTTTCACATTTGTATACTAACTTTTTATTAAATATTTATTCATACATTTTCTCCTAATAAAAATATATCCAAAGTTTGGATTTTTTATGAAAATGCAAACCTAATGGCAATCATCTTTTGTCTGATTAGAAACAAATTTGCAGATAAAGTTACTGAGAGACATTCATGTCAAGCATTCATCTTTGGAGTTTTGAACTGCCATAGCATCTTATATTATATATGCAAAAGCTTTGCATAAATTCAGGAAAAATTAAGCAGTTTATGTTAATCATAGAAATATTGATTGGAAGGGTCCTTCAGAGGGCATCCAATCCATTCTCCTGCCCAAAGCAGGACTAATCAGATCAGCTGTGGCTTTGTTTACCCAGTCCTGAAAACTCCCAAGATTAAAGATTTCACAAGAGTTTGAGTATGCTGTTCCAGCTCTGCCCTCCTTTGTTGAAGGAAATTTATTTTAAAGTAAAATCTGAATCTTCCAAACTGTCCCTTGTGTGTTATCTGGCACATCTAGAAAAGTTTGGCTTCATTATCTTTGTAATGGCTCCTGAAATCGTTATGGTCTGCTATTAGATAGTACTTAAGCTTTCTCTTTGTCAGACTAATTAAGCCTAGTTTCCTTAACTTTTTAAGAGGGTCATGTGCTTTCACCCTCTGACTAATCCTCAAACTCTTGAGTTTTTTACCTATCTCTCTCTTCAAGTGGGAGGCAAAACATTGGGTCTAATATTGCAGATAGATCTTCACCAGCTGAGTAACAATTTCACTTGATCTGCTGCCACCACTTCTACTATTAAGTATATAGTTTGTTTTATTCAGGATGAGAACATGTTACTATCTATAGTGCAGAACATTGTACCCCCACTTGTTGAGATTTGTGAGGTTTCTATTTGCCCAGTAATGGACTTAGTCAGGCTTCTGGATTGAAGGTCTGCTCTTCAGTGTGTCAGCTACTTTTCCTACTTTAGTTTTGTCCATAAATATATGGATCCATAAATTCTGTCTCCCCATCAAGGCTGAGGATGAAAATATTACACAGCATCAGAACCTATGTTAATTTTATGATGCTCAGATTATTACTGTCCACCAGCTGAATATGAAGCAATTGATTCCTACTCTTTAAGCACAACTTTCAGGCCAATTTTAAATATATGTCTATTCAGTGCATATTTTGTCAGCTCTCCAAACACACTGCTGTAAAAGGCGCTCTCAGAAACATTGCTGATGTTGAGCACTGTTACACTGAGAATTGCTACATCTACGACTGGGCCGTGTAGCCGGTCATTTTGTCATAGAAGGCAATCAAGTTGATCAATATCATTCAGCTTTGGTAAATTTGTGTATGTGCTCTTTGTTTCCAGTTCATGCTTTACTAGAGCACATGTTTCCAGAGATCAGTGTATGATCCCTAGCATCTCATTGCCCTTTTTAAAAGTTCATGTAATGTTAGCCTTTCTACAATCAGTCAGAACATCTCATCATAGCTTTTCATAAATGACACCCATCTTGCACAGACTCAGTCAGATTTTTCAGCAGCTTTTGGTGAAAGCTCTCTGGCCACCTGTCCTTGAATATAGCTGCCTCCTTTTACCTGTTGTTTCCAAGTATTGGCTGTCTCTCTTCTTCACAGATCATGTTGGTACATACAGATACCTAGGAGCATATCTACTGTAGAAATTGATGCAGAAAAGGCATTTAGTGCTTCTGCCAGTATGCTTTCCATATAGGATTTCAGCAACACAAGATTGCTTCATCCATTTACAAATGAACTCACATTGTATATGAACTTGCTTTTGTGACTAAAATACCCTAAGAAGTTTTTTTGCTTACCAATGTGCCTTACCAGTCTACCTTTAGCTAGGGTCTCATTCAAAAAGTCTAATTTAGTTATACAGGGAATACTAAATTAGTAGTTCCAGTTCAGAAAGCTCATTAATCATAAATGATCAAAAGATGCACTATAAATGGTTCCTGTATTCTGAAGATTTTCTCTGAGCATTAAGTTTTCATCACTTTCAATGTTAGCACACTGAAGAAAATGGTCATTGACTGCATCCACAATATTTTTTAATGAATATATTCTGCTTCTGGAACTTTCTGAGATTTTCATACTATCCTTGAGATTTTCCTTTTCTTACTAATGTATATCTATATTGTATATAACAATGAACAACTTCATAGCTATATCATGCTTCAGTTCTCTTGAGATTTACAAAGCAGAAATAGTCTATTCACACTTTTAGGGAGTTTCATCTGATAAGCAGTTTAGATCAAAGTCAGGAAATCAATCCGTCCTTATTTTTTCACACTATTTTTGGTCATTTGTTCCCACAATCTGTTTTCAGACTACTCTGATAGTTTTCTCTGATCTAATACCTGCACAGAATTCAGAGATCCCCCTAAAACCAGCTTCCACAATCTGATTTTGTTACTCCACAATTTTTACTTCTCTAACATACAAGAAGGCTGAGATCAGATCTTTCACATGTACTCCTTTCAGTACCTTTGGATATGTAATAGATATCATCAGTTTTATCCTATCAAGGATCTCTTTGTCCTATAACACAATCCTTCCATCATTTGAGATTCTGTCAAAGAAAAAGAAAATAAAACATAAAAACTTTAAACCCTACTGAAATCATTGCTAAGTCACCACACCACACAAACCCTCATGAAACTCTTGGCTTTCTTTTTTGTTTTGTTTTGGCTTGGAGCTGATAATTTTTTCCTGGTAATTTGCATGTCCTTTTTTGAATCTACATCATATTCACCTCCTGTACTTCATGCACCATCTGATGGATGGAAGTGACACTACCATTTTGTAATCAAGTTATCAAACTTGTTTTAGAGAAAGATGAATTTCTGACTGAATTCTTCTAGGTTACAGATTAAAGGTATTGGGAAAAAAAATACTGTAATCAGAAACAAGAAGAATCTCTCCTTTGGTCACTGTATTGGCCATTCACTTAAGGGTTGGACTCCATGATCTTTGTGGGTACTTTCCAATGCAGAATATTCTATGATTCTGTGATTCTCTGATACTCAAAAATTTGGAAAGAATTGAAAGAATTTCCATTTTTAAGAGTATATAAATAGATAATGACAGCAAAATATTAAAAAATGGTAATCTTGACTATGCTTTTAAGTTCCTGAGAGACACATTTTCTTAACATTTTCTTGACAAGCTCTCTATTATTGTCTTTTTTTACTTGATCTTCCATTGGAACTGATCTCCTACTCTTCCATTTTCTTTCTTATACTGGTACTTTATCATCTGCATATCTAATTGTCCTTAGTAGGCCTCACTCACAGAGCAGATACATGTCACAAATCATGTAAATTATCCAGTCTCACTCTGTTTATGAGTCCAGTCATATACTTATAGTCATATACTATTAAATATCAATTTAGTAACAAAACTTATTTGGAGAAGTAAATTTGGACTTCATAATGTGAGCGTTATTTACACTTTTGTAGGTGATAGAAATAATTTTGATACTTGTACAGTCTTCATAAACATTCAGACCTCTATGATTTTTGTCTGTTATGGATTTTTGCCAGTTTAATTTTATTTGAAAATGGTGTACTTCCTGCTCAGCATTTTCTCTTTAAATCAGTCCATGGCTAGTTAAAGGACATATATTTCCTTGTTATTTTCTTCAAGTGTTCCTTTTTTTTCATAATAATAAAGACACTCAGATTTTCTCAATATGACTTTCTGAAGCAGATAATTATGAAAATCTAATCTTGAGAAAGATATTCTTGTCTTCCCAATTGCCATATAGTCCCTGTAGCAGCTGTGGATAATTTTTTACATTAGTTATAGGTAATCATTGTTTTTCACAATTTTGAAATATCCTCCAACTCTATGATCTGCCTTGTGGCTCTTTTTCTTCAGTTGCCTTTCATCCATACATTGCAAGGGCCTTTACATTATGTTAACTTTTTTTTTTTTTCAGTTTGTCACTATTATATCTCCTTTTTTTCATGAATTCTGCAGTTATTCTTTATCCTATTCTTTCACAAATATTCTTACACAAACAGGAGCTGTTTTGGAATAGTTTGTAGAGCTGTTTCCCACTATCAAATCCTCCTTTTCTGAGATGTCTGTTCAGGTGAATGTATCATCTTTCATGTCCTCATTTTCTTAGTATCTATGTCTCTGTAAGGCCCAGGTACATCCCAGATTTCATCAGCTATTTTGTGCTGACACCCTTCCTTTTAAAATATCTAACATCTCTAACTCCCTTTAGTTAATTCTTGTTTTGATAAGTATCAATCTTCTTCAGTAGCTTTTTCATCATAGATGCATATGAATGTATTATTAATGAATCAGGGTTGGGAGATATTCCCAACATATTATTTATATCCTGAGGTCTACACTAGGAGAAATAAAATGTTTATTTTATTGAATGGTGAGAAAAAGAAATGGTGATTTCTTTTTCAGTCTTGTTAGTTGACGTTTTGACTTTTCTTCTAGGTGATTCCCTTATGTCTCTTTCATATTCCATTCACTTAACATAAATAAATACTTTCAGTTACACAATGTCTAGGTTTTTCAATTTTTACTATATGGAGGTCTGAAGTTAGGTCAGAAAATAGTCACTTGACCTCCAAATGGCTGTTAAAAGAGATAAACCAGCTCCAGACAAGTAGGCCCATAGAGGGCTGAACATTGTGCTCTACCATGCTAGTACATAGCCTTCAGCCTTTTGCTGTTGAGAACAGGAACTTCTGGATTGCATATTTGTATTGCTTGTCAAGACCATCATATCTAAAGGAATGGAAAAAATGACTGCTGTCTATTTGTTTAAAAATGCTTCTTTTTATGTCATTGTTTGATTGTAGCTTGGGAGCAACAGTACAGTTCTCCTGTGATGAAGATTATGTGTTACAAGGTTCCAAAAGTATCACCTGTCAGAGGATAGCTGAAGTTTTTGCTGCATGGAGTGATCATAGACCTGTATGCAAAGGTAAACAGATTTTCTTGCATTCACAGTGATTATTCCATTTGTCATCTGTCCATTTTTTGATAGCTGATCCTATGAATTTTTTTGTTAAGTACTGGAAATTTTAATCCTAGTGTCCCTTTCTTAGTAAAAAAGGATTCACCTATGCTTTGCTTAGCATGAATTTAGTATTTCAGTATGCTTTTTTAACTAGGAAACTTACATTATAAATTTTGCTTCATAAGGAGCTGACACAAACCTGTCACACTAAATGTTAGGACTTATCAAAATTGCAGTGATTTAACATAAAATCAGTAGTTTGCCAAGCTTCTTCATTACACATTTTATAAACAGATAAGAATTTCTTGAATTTTTAATAGATAAGTAGCAAAGAAGTAAGTGTACACCTGGTTTTGACCCTGAGCAAATGGATAAAGGGAAAAAATAATCAGTAAAAGAAGAAAAGCACAAATTAATTTTGCTGAAAATATATTATGCAATGTCAAGTACTATGATGAATCCCTGAATCAAGGAATGAAAGTAATAGTGTGTAGGTACATATTGGATACTAATATTTGTAATGAAAATACTAGTGTGCACAAATACACAGAAATTGTCCTTACTACAACAGTTTTTTTTCTGGATTTCAAACTTAAAGTACTGAAAGAAAGTGTGCCTTAGGAACATTTCAAGTCAGTATAAAAAGTAGACATTGAAGGGTCAAAGTCTTAGATTTCATTCCACTATAGAACGACATGGCTCCTTTGAGACCTTCACTATGTGACTACACCAAGAAAAGGCAGCAAACAAAGCTCATAACTATTCTGTAGCACACAGGCAAAGAAGCTGTGCTTTATATCCCAACTCTGCAGCAAAGGATGTTCAGATGGAGCAGCAAATTGTCTAGAACACTGTATTTCCCCTCCTGACATACTTCCCAAATACAGATAAAAGCTGCAAGGAGTCATACAATTTCTTATTAAATATACAAAAATTAAATAGACAAAAAGCCATGTTTGGTATTAGTCTCACTTGTGACCCTTATGTCTTCAGCTAGTAATAGTAAATGAGGAGCCTTCCTCTCACCTCTCTACCCCCAACTTCTTTCCAGGCATCTGGTGTGATTTTAAACACACTCATCACCAGAGCATTGTTTCTCTGAGGGGAGTGCAAAAGTGACATTGTTTCTAGAGGCTAATGTGAGGGAAGGAACAAGCCTTCATCCAGCAGCAGCTGGATCTTCCTGTGTTCAGTACTGATAAATAAACATGCTTTATGAAAGTGCAATGCAACTCTAGGTTTATTTCAAATATCTAAATGTCAATTTTCTTATTCAATTATGCAAGATGGTCTGTCAGAATACAGTGGAAGAAATAGCTCTTTACCTTTTGCAGTTTATGTGGTGTCATAATAATCACTGGAGAAATAGGATAGGCTCATGTTTACTTGAGGTTGCTTGTCAGCTTTACATCTTCATACAGGAAAAGTTAACCAGTAGAGCATTCAGCAAAGATCTGAATATCTAGGAAAGAACAATAAAAGTGTTATTGACTTCAACAGACTAGGAATTTAGTGCCTTAAAACTGTCATTTGAAAGCACAAAGGACACAGTTTATATCCTTTGTAAAATTTGGGAAAGGGATTCAAGCTATGTAAATAAGTTTGTTTTTTTTCCACCTGACATGCTATTGTAAATAGCCACACAGACTTTCATTTGAAAATAAATACCTTTTGTAATCCTTAGAAATAGATAATGCTGTTTTGTGTTAGCCTAATTTTTACAAGCTTCCTTTAAACTTTTCAGTGCTTTGGCCATTGATTCAATGGGTTGTATAGGGTCATAGGAGAAAAAAATTGCTGACATGCCATATGCCAACATATATGCACAAAAAAACCACATATGCACAGTGGTAAAAGTGATTTTTTTCCTACTATTTTAGTTTTATTTTAGTTTTTTATTTTATTTTAGTTTTAGCAAGACATTAGGGAAGGTAGCATAAGTTCTTGAAGAATTTTAAAAATAAATAGGGCAATTTCTGTTATTGTTTTTCTTCCAAAGACTTTCAACATTTTTAAGAATAAAGTCTATTTTGTTTTGTCAGAATAATTAAACGCAAATGTTCTATTCTCTTGTATAGATGTTCAATTTTGTTCAATGGCATTTTAATTCTTATGATCTTAATTAGAATAAGAGATTGGTTTATGAATCTGCTACATGCATTTTCTGTTTCTTTTTGCAGTCAAAACTTGTGGATCCAATCTTCAGGGGCCTGGAGGCACCTTCACATCACCCAATTTTCCATTTCAGTATGACAGCAATGCTCAATGTGTGTGGGTCATCACAGCTATCAATACTAATAAGGTGAGTTTCATATTCTGGCTTTTCTTTAAAAAAAACAAAACAAAGCAACCCCTTCCCCTGCCTTCACCGCCCAACCCTAAACCAACCAAACAAAAGCACACATAGACCATAATAACATTTTTCACTAATATGATTTATGTCTACAGTCCAGTTTTATACTATGTGCATTTCAGATATTTTTAAGAAATGTCAGATACCAGATGAGTATGGACGGATATTAAAGACTGTTTTCCCCTAAGATAGTTTTACTTTTTGTATGCCAAGTAGATGCTATCATGTTTTTATCTGATACTCTAACTTAATTCCCAGAAGCAACTATCCAATGGTATGAGGCAATTTCATGAGCCCACTAGTATTGTGTTATAAGCAGAAAAGCTACTTTATGTCTAAGACTGTTTATGTTTGGCCTTCAACTGTGTGAGAAATCACTGAAGTTCTTGAATTCGCTTTCCCTTCATAAGGAACTGTTCTGAAAATGTTTATTCCATTGTCTGAACCACTACGTTAAAATCCCTTATACATTATACCTACATTTTAAAGCAAAAATACTGAGAGTTCTGATAATGTCAGATGAGTCAAAGTAGAGCAATAAAGCTAAGTTATGACACCAGTTGTCTTTAATTTCAAGAACTAGACACCTGGCAGCAATGGCTATATTCTATTTCCAGGTATATTATTTTGTGTGAACTGAGTGTAATGGACTTGTTTAGAGGTAATAAAACATAAATTAACTGTGCAGCTCAGGAAAGTTTTATAAAGGACTATCATCATCTGTGTTCACTGGTACAGGGATATATTCTACCTCTAAATTCTGTTTTATATTGCCATCTGCATCACACTCCATTAACTGATCAGACAGGCCTATAAGGCCCACTCCTTTGCACCTGAATTCATCAGAGGACTCAGTGAAAATCTGATTATTTTTAAAATATCAAAAACCATTTAGCTACAATGGTGTATTTCTCACTCTAATTTTACAAAGTCCTGTGTGGAAGCCATCCTTATGTTCCACCTTGGTAGAAGAAAAAAGGATATTTATACCAATGATTAGAATTTGATAATGAAAATTTTATAGGTGTTTGGGGGGAAGGTTGGTTGTTTGCTTGATCATTGTTCCAAGGACCGCTAATCAAATTTATCCAATTTATAGGTCATAAAAAAAGTGTCAAAAGTCCTTAAAAAGTATTCAGTCTCTATTCCACAGATGGGCAAAAAGTTCAAAAGTGATTCATTTCTCATTCCAAAGAATTTTCATATTGTTATTTATTTAATTAAAAACTATTTGTGAGCAAGATGAAATCTGTATACATATTTAGAATTTCTGAAAGTTTCCTCAAATGTGCCAGCTGAAAGAATTTAGTATCATGGTATTTGAGGAAATGAAAGAGAGCTGCTACACTTCTAGTTGTCTAAATGGCCTGAAAATCTCCAGTGAGCAGTTGAATGAATTTAAGAACCATAAGGCCATATTTTGCATAAAATGGTTTCCTTTCTTAAATGCACCAAGGGCACATCTACATAACAAAAAAAGCCAAATAAGATTTTAGACATTCTACTATTGGTAGAAGCAAACCCTTGAGCTCAAAAACTGGTATGTATTTACTGGCAAGTCACAGGTGATTGCAGGTTTAAGATTATGACTTGGAGATTGTTAAGGATTTATACTCTACTGGTGATGTCCATGTCAGTGCTGCCTTCCTCCTCCCTCCCTGCCAATTCACAAGATAGTGACACAGTACTAGCTTCAAAATCTCAGAACTTTATTTTTATCAAAAATATTTTTATGGGAATATTCAAAAACATTATTCTTCAGTATTATTTTCCTTTCAAATTTCCAGTTTCTGCATTTAAAGAACTGCAGAAAATTATCTGTACAAATGCTTTGGTTGTCAGTGTGGTTGACAGAGTTACAGAATGATTGAGGTTGGAACGAACCTTTGGAAATTGTGTAGTTGATCCCCAATGCTCAAGCAGAGTCAGCTGCCCAAACTTGAACATCTCAGAAGATGGTGACTCCATAACCTTTCTGGGCAACCAGAGCTAGTGCTCACTCACCCCCAGAGGGAAAAACTGTTTCCTGATGTTCAGAAAGAACCTCCTGCATTTTAGTCTGTGCCCATTGCCTCCAGTCCTGTCACTGGGCACCACTGGAAGGTGTTTGGTTTAATCTTCTTTATATCTTCCCATCAGGAGTTTATGGACATTGAGATTCAGTGATCCTCTTCCTCTGTAGGGTAAGCAAGCCCAGCTGTCTCAACCTTATATGAAAGAAGTTCCAATCCCTTAATCTTCTTAGTGCCCCTTCACTGCACTCTCTCCAGTAGCTGCCTATTTTGCTTATACTAGGTAGGTGCAGTTGTTTTCCTTTCTATCAAACACTTGAAAGAACAAGTTATTCCATATATAAAAATTCCAGTTCTAATGAAAATAAAATTGGCCCTTTCTTTAGTCAGAGATCATACCTGCTATAGTTCAAATAAAATGTGCTTAAGTGTTATTCTACACTGATTTTTTTTTTTCCTGAAACTGTAAATACTGCAAAATAATATATGACCATATGAAAACTGTCCTAATACCTGAACAGAAACACTATATAAGAATATACACAGTTTTAATATTTGGGGATGAATCAGAACTCATAGGTTTAACTTCTGCTGGTTTGATAAAATACTTCAGTATGTGCGTGCATTAGTTAGATTTGATCAGTACATGGGTTTTGATTTTAAGTACCAAGTAAAGTTTCAGTGTCAGGGATGGTTGTAGGGGAGTCTTCACTAGAAAGAGCTCAGATGTCGTCCCCATATCAGAGACAGCTCTAGCTGGCTCCAAGACAGATCCACTGCAGGACACAGCTGAACAAATCAGGCAAGCTGGTGGCACCTCGGCAATGAGTAAGGGCAAAAAAAGCTGTACAACAGCAGCTGAAGGAGATTAATGATAATACCCAAGAGAAATAACCCCACAGACACTATGGGCAGAGCAGGAGTGGAAGAAGGTGCTGGAGCAGGGATTCCCCTGGAGCCTCTGGTGAGGGCCATTGATACAGGTAGTCCCCTACAGCTCATAGAGGCCCATGGTGGAGAGATCCACCTTTGGTCTGTGCAGGGTATGTGCCTGAAGAGGGTGTGCCTGAAGGAAGCTGTGACCCTGTGGACAGCCCAAGGGAGAGCAGATTTCTGGCAGGACCTGTGACCTCCTGGGAGAAGCATACTGAAACAGATTTTGAAGAACTGCAGCCTGGGGGAGAGACCCATGTTGGAGCAGGGTGCAAAGAAGTGTTTCCTGTGGGAGGGCTCTAACTCTGGAGCATGGAAAGAGCATGAGAAGGAAGGAGCAGCGCAGATGAAGTGTTAAAAACTGACTGCAGCCCCCATTTCATGTTCCCCTTTGCCACTTTGGGAGAGAGGAGAGGGCAGAAGAGTTAGGAACAAAAAAATGAATTTGACCCCATGAAGAAAGGGGCTGGGATGATGCTGGGCTTAGTTTTGTTCTTATTTTCACTTTCCCTCTCAATTTTTAGTCGTCAGTAAATAAAACTAATTTTCCCTAGATTGAGTTTGTTTTGCCCGTGACAGTAATTAGTAAGCAATCTCCCTGTCCTTATCTTGACCCACAGGCTTTTTCATCCAGTTTTCTCATTCTGTGCTGCTGAGGGGTAGTGATGGAGTGACTTGGTGAGCATCTGACAGCCAGCCAATGTTAAATTACCATATATTATATGCATATTTATCTGTCTTCTCAAATATGTAACTACTCTGAAGGTATAGTGTGAAAACAATAATTAAGAACCGGCCACATATTTAAAATTAAATATGAACTTTTAGATAAGCCCATCACCAGGAGTACCTGTTTGTTGGTGGTACATTAGTGTTATAAAAGTAATAAGAATGCAAAGAAGTGATGTTAGGTTAAACAATTTTATTTCAAAGTATAAGTTGAACAGTGTTTCTGAACTTCTGTAATATACCACTGAAATTACTATACTCTGAATTAGATTAATCATGGGCAGATTGTAGTGCTTGGAGCTATATTATAATAGCTTCAGCATTACCCAGAAAATACTGTTCTTTGCATGGTATTGGGTGGAATAATTATAACTCTTTGATATTGCAATGAAATGCAGATAGATAGGAATTACGGAGTTTTTAAACTAAGGAATAGATAAAAGGTTTACAATGTTATCGGGAATAACATTGTTATGTTTACAGTTTTCAGAAAAGGTGTCTAGCACTTATTAGAAGAACATTAACTTGTTGAGGTTAAAAGAAAATGAGATCTTTTTACAAGTTAGATCAACTTCTTTTTATGATATATTGATGAACTTGCATGTATAAAGTCTTTGCTTATATAATCAGTGGTCTGATGTGTTTAGTTTTGATTCATGCTAATGTTGCCTTACTGTTCTGAACACAATACTGCTGGCCTTGTATGACTGCTGGACACATACTAATTGGGAGAAATAATGGACAAAACAAGTATTAAACCACATTATGAAGTAGATTGATAGTGGAGAATTTGTATCATAATTGTAGTGAAGAGTCCAGGGGTAGATTTTTTTTGTAATTTGTCCTTTTGTTCTGTGTTGTGATAATGCTAGTTTTGGATTTAATTTAGTAGGAACTTTTTTCCTTCTTCTAAACTTCTATTCAGTTTTTGTTGGTTTTTTGTTGTTGTTGTTGTTGTTCTGAGTGAAGATTGTATGTTGAATGTGGATTTTAATGATGGTTTGTGCCTTGAAGTCAAAAACCTAATTGATGTATAAATTTTGTTATTAACAGTTTTTTATAATGACTAAAACAAATAATGTGATGTTATTCGCTATAATGTGATGATATTTACAATATTCTACACCACAGGTGTAAGAACCACAATGACACAGTGATCCTGGTTCTTCAGAGCTGCTACTTGTTGCATCATTTGCAACAAGATAGCTCAGAAACTGAGACTCTTCTGAGGGAGAAGGCAATAGATGAAAGACCATGAAAGGCTCTTTAATTCTAGTGTAAATGGCTTTATCCAGGACTAAATTTTGCTAATTTTCTCCCTAACTGATTTCAGAAAGAAGTTTAATAACAGCACCATATAGATCAAATAAATGTTTTCCCAGTCAATTATCTGCCTCTTTAGCTTTGTACTGTGTTATAGTTGGTCTCTTGCCTCATACAGTTAATCAGATACAGTTCTCATGCCCAAGCCTTGTTGACAGTAGGTCCATAACTAAAAACCTCAAACATGGCCAGAGATGACAGTGAGTTTGCTGCTGAAAAGCAGAATAGAAATTGTGAAAGGAAAGCCATGTGGATGGAGTCAAAAATAAAACTCATTGATGAAGGTGCACGAACACATCTGAAGTTATCCCCATATTTTCATTTTTCTTGTGCATGTGTTTTGCATTCTTAGTCTTATATCAGGATCCTGTTCTCTGGAGCTGATCTTTTAAGAGAAAATAATTAATTTCTTAATAATTAATATTATGATTAGAATAATTATAATCTATGAGGTACAAAGCTCTGAATAGTGTTTCAGTGGAGAAAAATATATGGGCAATTCATATATAACTTTGCAACAGTGAAATATCTATGGCTGCCTGTATAATATCACAACATATTTCTTAAACCTTCTTGATGGCTTGTACCTTGCTTTTTGCCCTCTCAGGAGGGGTGGTTGAAATTCTCTGTGAGGATCAATACCTGCACATGTAAGGCTTCTCCAACAGTGTATGATGGAGGAAATTCATGGACAGTTTTCCCATTTCTGCATTGTCTTAACATGGTTTCCCATACAGTGTTTTATACACCAATGAAATGATTGTTGCCAATTTTATCCATGGCTACTCTGAAATCAACAAAAGTTTTGCTGATCAAAAATAGCAAAGCTATAGTTACAGGGATCTACCTGAAAGAACATTCAAGAAAATCATATCTTTATGTGGAACTCTGAAGAAGAAACAAAATTTAAACTTCTTTGCTTGTCCTCAACTGTGATGCACATTTTATTAATCCTTGGGTACCTTGAAAAACTTCTTGTGAATATCTGAACAGAGATGAGAACAAGAATTTCTCAGTTTGGACTCCATTTCATTCCATCTCTCACATCTAGTAAGGAAAATGATACTTGAATGTCTTGTGGGATACTGTATAAACTCATCAGTTAGGTTCTGGACCATGCTATGTATTGCCAGTAATTTATTCTGACATTAGGTAATGGGATAATTTTATGTTTACGTTTTGAGTATGAAATCTCTGTATTTTCAAGATTTAATTTCCATCTCCTCCTCAGTGCATTTTTTGTACTTTTCTCCTAAAAAGATTAAAACCTATTTTCCTTTCATTGTTTTATTAAAAAAAATAATAACAAAAAAAGTCAACAAAATTATTAATTTTAAATTTAATGCCAGGCTAAAATACCAGTAAATCTGAATTAGGGTTAAAGTTAGCCAGAGTTCAAGTTTTATGAATTATACTTGCTGATTTTCTTCTAATCCGCAATGACAGAAACACTGTGGAAAATGTCAGTGCTAGAATGACAGACAGACTTTCTGACAGATCTCAACCGCATTCACACCACACATCATCCATCACCAAGTACCAAGAAGGAGACAAATAAGCAAAAGGGTTTCTTTAAAAAAAATCTAGCTAGTTTTTTTTTTCAGCACTGTAAGAAATTAAATATGTGAGCTAACTGCTAAATTTAGATGGATCAGAAAACTAGGTCCTGGTTCTCTAAATTTTATATGAAAGGAATTTTATAAAAAGAAATTTTATCTGTATGTTATCTTTTGTTTGTCACAACCATATTCTAAATTTTATCTTGGATGTATTTCAATCATAAAAGTCTCCCTACTGCTTGCATAAATAAATTATTTAAAATGTATTCTTTAGAATATGGGTTTTTGAAAGTTTGACAGTGTTCACATTCTTATCCTTTTATCTTTTGAATTTTGAAATAATTTTGAAATAAAGAATGACATGCTTGAGAGCTGGGAGATAGCTGACTTTTGATTTTGGCTTTAGGGGTTTTTTAAAATTATTTTTTTGCTAAGGTTTTTGGTTTTTTGGGGTTTTTTTTGCTCATTTGGTTTGCTGGGTTTTTATGTGGATGTCAATTTTCTGTTAGGAAATCGATAATCTGTTTGATTTTTTTTTTAAATGGCAGAGCTTACCTAAATTTTTAACATCTGTTTCCAATTGCTGTAGTCCTTTACTTTCTAAGAAACTGTTGAAATAATTAGAAGTATCTGGAAAACTCCTCACATGACATTTTCTGAAAGTCTGGAGAATTATGCTGAGGGAATAACTTTCAACTGTTACCAAAATAATATTAAATATGGTTGCCATTTAATCACTTTGTATTAAAATAGTATTTTTTAAAAAATATGTTTTTGCATTAAATTCTTCCCTTCCTCCTTCTTCATGTCATTAATTTGCTTCTTTCTTCCTGCAAAAAAATGAATCTTTCAATTTCTGAGTTTTTTTTGCTTTTAGGCCAAGCCAAAAATAAGCAAAAACATATTCAGCAAAGTGCTGACTATTTATGCTTCATTTTCCACAGCTGTTTCATTTTGTTAACCATGTCAAAACTGTCAGTGGAACATTTCCTAAGCTTTCTGTTAAGCCTAAACCCAGTTGCCATCCGTATTTAATCAGGTTAACTGTATAAAACCTGAACAGCCAGGGTGCTTTAGCATGAATTTAAAGACTCATTTAATGAAGTTTCTTTTGGTCAGGCCTGTTGGAACAAACCACACTGTACCCCTTTTTGCAAGCAAATGCCTCAGACTTGGCATTTCCTAAGCCTAGTGTGAAGCTGTGCTGTGGGTGTTACAGTTAGTGAAATGATTAAAAAGCATGAGAATACTTAAGCTCTCTCTAAACTTTTACCCATAATAAACTATATATTTTACCCATAATTGTTTTCTTCATCCATGCATATTAAAAAGGCTGTTCTTGTATTTATCAGTAGTAGATAACTCATTTTTATCTTAAATGAAATGTATTTTAGTTCTGTTCAGAAAACAATAAATTTCTTTGTAGTGTTGGCTACACTGTTCCTTCATATTGTTCATGTACATTTTGATTCACTTAAAATATCTGAGTCATATATATACACCACAGTTAAAAAATGTTAGAAATAGATGTGGACAGAGGGGAGATTCTCTCAGCAGAATTAGAGCATAGTAGGGAATCCAGCTATTCCTATGACAGGAGGTTAACAGGTTTGGCTGTGAGGGAACAGACTAAATTGTTGAACGAGAGAATGTGGAGTCAGGAGGTTTGTGCAGGCATAGAGGGATAAACTACTTGTCATTCAGTCCTGAAATTTTGCTATAGGTCTTCATTATGAAAGGACAACAGGTTCATTATCTTCATTATTGTAAACTTTTCTTCCTGCCATGTCTGTGGCTATAGAGTTATGTCTCACACTGAAAATATGAGTGACCCATAGGGAACAGGTGAGATTGTGCTTATTGCAGTAGCTACAACAAAAACAGTTATTTCTCTTTATGCCATTAGTAATGTTAGATTTTAGCTGTTGCCTGTATTTACTATACCTGGAGTTATTAACTCCACCTTTTGATAAAACTTTATGTAAAATTAAATGTCAAATTTGAATTTTAATTCTGTTTGACTTTCTATAAATTCCTAAATTGGGTCTCAGTTATGTCTCCCACCAATTCTGAATGAAAACATTTTTCTTACTTTTACTTATCATGAATATCCACACCCAAATTAGAACTATTAAAAAGATATATTAATATGATTAAGACACTTTGATAGCAAATTTCCAGTTCTTGCATTGTGAGCTTTTGAGATGTTTCAGGTTTATATTTGATGAATTTTTGGCACAGAGACTTGTTGCCTTTCTCCATGGTTGAGTTCACTTGGTTGCTTTTGTGAGTGATCTTTACAGAAAATTGTTCTGCTCAATATATACCTTTTTTGTGATATTAGACTGGGAAATAGAGCTGATAGTAGTTTGTTTGTTTCTCTGTTTTCTATGAATTGACTACTTCAAAAGCTCATGTTACCATTCTATGGCATGCTTGGCTGCCAAATGCCCACCAGGCTGATCTGTACTGCTCCCTCCTCAACAAAAAGGGGCAGAAAATATGAAGAAAAAACAGATGAAGGACAGGGTGATCACTTACTAGTTACTCCCATATGCAAAGCAGATTCAGCTTGGAGAAATTAATAAAATCAACTGCCAATCAAATTAGAATAGAATAGTTAAAATAAAAATAAATCTAGTTCAGCCCCTTCCCCTCACCCTGCAGTACCTCTGCTCCCAAAATCTTCTCTTGTAAATCCAAAGCACATTCAGAGTGCAAACTGAAGGTTTGCACTGAGACTTAAGTCACAGTATGTTTCCCAGGTTTCCATCCCTTTTGGGATGTGTGGCTGCCCATCAGGTGAGGCTGACATCAGTTAGCGACCTCTCTGCTTTCTTTTCAAACAGATGGTTTTACCCCCTGTAGGATTAAAAAAGGAAGATTTCTTTGCTGGGTGCAAGGATATCCTTTCTGAGTAACTACTGAAAGGAAGAACCAAAGCAGGGGAAAATTAATTTGAAGTTCTCAGTCCCTTCATATGACTGCAATAATATTAATATTGGAGAATTTTTTTTCTTTTGTAAACTCTGAGACTGAGCTTAGTTTTCTGATGAAGATATGAGTGTGATTTTTTCATTGTGGTTTTATAAATTAGTTGATTTTTTTCCTGCTTATGCCTATTACTATCTCTTTATAATGGTCCTGCCAGTCATACCACCTTCCAGGGTATTTAGATCATCGTCATCGCCATAACTGTGAAAGTAAAAAAAGAAAAAACAAAAACCTTGCAATTCTGCAAAGCAGCTTTGCAGCTGGATGCCCCCCGCCATGTACTGGTATGTGGAGTAGTTCCTGCCAGGAGACTTGGCTTTGCACTTCCCTCTGTTGAACTTCTTGAGGTTCTTAATGGTCCATTTCTCCAGCCTGTTGATGTCCCTTTTCATGGCAGCATGGCCCTCTGGCCTATTAACCACTAATCCCTTCTCACTGCTGTGGCAAACTTTGTGAAAATTCAGTCTGCCCCATCATCCAGATAACCTATAAACAGCTTAAAGATGACTTGTCCCAATATTGATGCCTGAGATACAGCATGAGTTATTGGCCCCTAACCAGACTGTATCACTGATAACCATCCTCTTGGCACAGAATTTTGTCCTGTTTTCAATCCGCCTTGCTGTCTGTTGAGCCCACACATCAACAGCTTGTCTATTAATATCTTGACAATGCCAAAGGCTTACCTAAAGCCCAGGTAGACAGTATCCACTGCTTTTCTCTTGGTCACCAGGCAATTAATTTAATTATAGAAGTCTATCAAAGTTTGTCAAGCATGATTTTCCCTTGGTAAAGCCATGATGACTGCTCCTGATAATTTTCTTGTCCTTAATTTTCCAGGATTAGCTGCTCCATGGTAGCAGTAATATTAAATAAAATTATACCTAGTATAAATAATTTAAACAAAATGATAGCTAAGTCTTATAATAAATGATTGTTTCAATATATTTTCCTTATGAAACTATTTTTCTATAATCAAATGTATGATAATACAATTATTTTGATGGACGGACCTGTGATTCTATGGAAAATTATGGTGTTAAAACAAATCAATCATACAGCGGCATTTCCTTAGCTTGTACCATCAGATATAAATGCCCATCATTTACTTAATGGAAGTATTCAGATATCTCAGCACAAAAACAATTAACGAGCCTGAGGGTCTATGAGGACACTTGGATACAAACAGGATTTGTTTTCTTCTCCTTGCCTAATTTCACTTCTACAAGTGACAAAGACAACCAGACATCATTAGGAGTTGTTAGGCAGTTTTTCCCTTGCTAGAGCAAACAGTGAAAAATGGAGAAAATAGGTATCTTGTGAAAATTTTAAAGTGAGATGGATTTCTTGCTGTGGTAAGTATATTAGGATCATTGGTTTTTGCAAGATAATGTTTGCAGAAATAAATATTTTGTAGACCAATAACCAATATCTTGGAACTAGAGAAGTGCCCACAATGTTCAAGTTCTAACATTTCTTCTCTTGCAATCTAACTACAAATGCTATTCCTACATCATGTTAAAGTTAATTTCTGACGAGCTGTTTCCTTCAATGTCTAGATCAAAAATTTTATCTTCTTTTTTAGTATCTTAATAAAAATAAGTGAAATTACCATAATTTTAAGTACAACTGCTAATAATTTTTACAAGTAGAATGAGACAGCATTTGCAAATATTAAGATACTTAATGTGAGAAAAAAATGTAAAATCCAATCTGAAATAATTGCCTAGAGGTTAATATTCTGTCTCCCAAGATAATAAGTTATCTAACAGTTTTTATTGCTGGGAACATGATAAACAGAAACTTCAGTATAAGAAAATGTGTTTGCTTAATGATTTATTTGCACTCATTCATTTCCCTTTGTGGAAATACTGAAAGTATTGTAGAATGTTGTATTGCTCTGAATAAACAATCTCAAACTTTTGTTGTGAATGCAAGTCAGAAAATTATGCCATACTTCTATGTAAACAGAAAACTATAACATGAAAAATAAAAATATAATCTCTTTATGCTGTTAATTTACTGTATTTGTTCTCAGGACAAGATAGGATTACCCATTTTTTTTTAACTCTTCCTCCAAAGTAAAGGATTCTAAATCAAATAATATAATAATATAATAAATTTATGTGATTTAAATACACATCTGTTGTCCTCAGCATAGACATCCACATATAAATGCCTAATCTCACTTTATAGACAAGAGTAATAGGTGCTTCTAAGATGTGGTTGATCTAGTATGAATTACATACCTTTTGATGAAATAGACTACACTCTAGGCAGGTTTTTTAACTTTTTTTTGAAGAAGCCTACATCATCATAGTTGTTTGCACTGTAGATGTCTACACTTACATATGATGAATCCTATTTCAAAGAAAGGGACTCAATAACAAGTGACTATCCATTTCAACTGGTGAGAATTTATCCCCTGTAATTATAATGAGCATTTATCATCTAGCTTCGATTTCTCTAATGTTCAGTGAATCTCCAAATTTTCTTGTGCCTTTTTCCCCTCTTCACTTTTCGCATCCTGTCTGATACTCAAAGATTTGAGTAAATTTGAAGGGATACAGGTGCTCTATGATTTAGGCTGTTTCATCTTGGATTATGTTTTGTTCATATAATGTGCAACTTCAAAAGAACCAATTAAACTATAGTTATGTTACACACCAGTCCTTAGATATGTTACATTCTTGGAAGGATATTTTAATTCATATTTATTCCTTAATAATATCTAACATATAGCTCATTTAATCTGTATCTTAATCCTTAACTGTTCATGTAAGAAGAAATGATACACTGCATCTTTAGAAACATCATTATTTTACTGGTAGAATGTACCATTTTATGGAGTGAAAATGTTACTCTACATCCAAAAATATTTTTAGAGTTACATTTTCAGTGGAAGACTCATGATAACAGATGCACATATAGAAGTAAGAGCAACTTTGTATCTTTACTCTTCCCCTTCAGAAGCAGTTCTGAGGAGCATACACTTGCCTGCTTTATATGTTTTCAGATTTTTCAAAGTTGAGTACTTCACCTGGAGCACTACTTTCCATGAAAAATCTTCAGGGAGCTAATTTCATCAGGAACTAGATGCAAATATTGAAAAACTGTCTGGAAAATCTGTTGTCTGGAACACATCCTTCTGAGCATGCTCTCTCTGAAAAGCTGTAGGAAGTTCTCGGGGTAGTCATTATCTATTCAATAAAAGCTTTTCCCGTTTTATTTCTGAGCTGGTGTTTTGCCCAAGGAGTGGGTTCTAAAGGATATATTCCTAGGCACAGAAAGAAGGCACACCTACTGAAATTTGTTAGAAATTAGATCTCTGCTCCCAATGATTCTTTTGAAAAAGCTCTTGCAAAATAATTGGAAACCAAAGTACATAATTATAATTTTCAGAAAATTAGTTTTCAAATGAGACTATTTTTCCCTGTAGAGACTGGATAATACTTACTAGTGTTACTGCCTCTTATTACAATTTGTCTGGGTTTATAGCGTCAATTTAAATAAGGCATTCAAACTCTTTCATTACTTTTGGATATGTAAATAGCAAGAGCAACCCAGGATGTAGAGAGACTGTTGACTTCTGTTTAGTTTTAATTTATTTTTTTTTAATTTTTTTTATTTAGGGAATAAAGAGTACACAGGTCAGCATATTTTATTTTGCATAATTTAGTATTTTATATAGCATGTATATGGAGGAAGATGAAATGCAAGATTCCTTTTTCCTCATAGTAGTGTATAGGAATGTATTTAATAATATCCTCTGGAACAAAATTGAAGATATTATTAGCCTATACCAGAGCAATTGTAGTAGTCTGATACCTGCTGGATTTATCACAAATGTTACTATAAAGGCACAAAACTTTTAGGGACTACTGAGTATCCCTTTCAAAAAAAAAAAAATATAGTAATTATTATATTGTCTAATTTTAAGATATTTTTCTCAGTTCTGAAGCCATGCAGATACATATCTGATATCATTAGTTGACTCATTATTTGTGAAATGACAGCTCAAGACTGGTGGCAAGCTGTCTGAGATGGAATCTTTGAAATTTTCTTCTTCTTCCTTCCAGAATCAACTTTTGGTAGTATAATCCTTTTATCCAGAATCTTATAGCTCAGGCATATCATTGATGAAATATTTTCATAATATTGTTCCCTGATGTCATTTGAAAATATTTTGTGGTCTCTCATTTTTTTCTATTCAGCTTTGAAAGATACTGGGGCAATAGATAAATGCAATAAATGCATAAATACATTATAGCATGATCAATGTTTGTAAATATCAACAAACCCATTGATCTTATTTAATTTATATTAATGCTTTAATCTTGCTCTGGAAAACTGGAAAAATTGATTTTACTGGAATGTATAGATCAAGAAAAATACTTCCCACTGCACTTCTGATTACTATGGCATCTACTAACCAGATCAATAGCACACTTTAGTAATGCTAGTCTGATTTAAAAATATGTAGAATATAGCAATAAATCATCACAGTTTTCCCTGAGGTGTTTTTTCTTATGAACAACAGACTAAAAAATAGAATTATTCTAAGGTTTTACTCTAATATTAAACTGATTCAAGGATCAACCAACCTGCCAACCAACCAGCCAGCCAACTTTGGTTTGCCATTTATAGATTTTTCAGAAAAATTAACAAAGACACTGTTAGGTAATTGGTAAAACCAGAATTTTTGGAAAGTTTATTAATAAATTTTAAGTTAATTACTCATCTTTCCCAAAATTTCAAATTTTATTTTCTAAAGGTTCCATCACAAACAATTTTAAGTGTTGATATCATCAAAAAACCTTTTCAGTATTCTGAAGAGAATAGTCAATATAATAAGCACCACAAGTCCAACTGACTTGGAGTGTGATCAAACTAAAGCTGACGTTGTAAAACAAGGACTCTGAAAACATAGCCTCAAGACTTCTTATTTTCTTGCTTGGCATATTTGGAGGGATTTGAAGTACATTTTGTATTGTACACCGTGTGTGTACTTTGCATGTCAAAAGATGAATTTCCAAATATACAGGGTTTATTTTTACAGTAGGAACATGTAAAGGCTTGTACAGCCCATGTGCAGTAAATTAGTTTCCTGTTGGGTATTGACAGCTCTGCTGGTTCTGTACATTACTTTTGCTCAATTTGTGCAAATTCCCTTAAAACAAAATGTCTTCAATATCAGCTGACAAGCACATTTATTAAATAAATGGCAAGTTTACCAATTCTAAAGTTTGTCCTGTAAATCATGTAAAGTTATGTTAAACCTAAGTTTGAAATGGGTTGTGTATTAACTGTTACATACAGGTCGTTTACCTTTTAATGACCTGGAGTTATGAAATATTTCATTGACACTATAGAATGTTTGGAGTAGCCATTAGCAACCAGTTTTAACTCTCTTCCAGCAGGGGTGTGCGTGGTAAACAAAATGATTTACTGTCTCAAGGAATAATATTTTACTTTTTACTATGCTGCTATTTGGTGACTGCTCTTTCTGATTTTGATTTGCCAGTGTCAGTTTTGCACAAAGATGAAGCATTTTCTAATATTTAATTGAATCAGAAACTTCAAAGAAGAAATCCTGGTAAAAGACTCAGAAGAATAAGATTATCAAATGCTAATATTTCAAATTATTTTTAGCATGTTGCTATAACATATTTTATTTTTTATATGTTCTAATGTTTTTGAAGTTATTAATGACATCATTGCTACTTATTGTCTTAAAAATGTGACTTTCACAGAATATGATAGAAGATAAATGTAGACTAATCTATGCTCTTGTGGCTTTAGAGAACTACAGTTTTTGATGCCGTACCTATCCCATTATCACAGTTTTAGGTGAGTTACAGAGAGTGAGACAAAAATCTTGTAATTAAACATCCTTTTCTGAAAAATATTAATGGAGAAAAACCAAATTTTAAACTTTTAAAATGTACATCTCTTTTGATTAAAAATTTTAAAAAAGCTTTCTTTATCACAGAAAAGAATTTCAGATTGTAGAAAAGTGTGAGATTATATCAGAGCAGCTAGATTACAAGAGAATCATCAATAATTTGGAGATTCACTAGAGACAAGTGGAAAGCTTGAAGGTGAAGCCTAGTACAAAGGTTGAAGCTGAAGCTTATGCTTTGAACAAAAAAATAAATTTTTATTATTTTTCCATGTTCCACAATATTCCTTGATGAGACAGATATTTTTCAGGGAGCTTTCTTACCTTTATATTTGACATTCCTAATTAAAAAAAAACAAACAACATGCCTTGAAACTTATATTTTCCTTACCCTCTATCTTCCTCTCTGATTAAATATACATCACATGTTGATTGTGCTAAAGAAAATCTGTTTTAGCTTTCTGACTCAACTTGTGAAGACAAGTACTTCAATTACTAAGAGACTCATACCAATTTGGTGGTACTCAACAAGTATAAAATATCTAGAAGGATATTAATTTGAAAAAATATTACCATTGCACTTACCAAAAAAGAAATCTGATAATGAGATTAGATTTCTTCATGTGTTTAATGGAAAACAGGACTAACATTTCTGGTAATGAATTAGTTATACAATTTTAATACTATCTTCCTTTTTTTCTTATTATGGTATTGATGGTTTTGCTGCAATATTTTTTCAAAATGTATTTTACTGTTAATAAATGAAATATGCTTTCAAGTTGAATTCAGTACTGACATTATTTGCCCATGTTTTATTGTGGAGTCTTCTGATGTAACTGTGTATCTTGTTGCACAGAATTTAAAAGTGGATCAAAAAAAATGACGTTTTTGGTTGGTTGGTTTGAGGGTTTTTGTTTTTGTTTGGTTGTTTTTTAAGTACTGAATGAAGTATGGGTCAGCCTTAAATGTGGTTACGGATTTCAGTTTAAATTCTTATCTTTAGTATTACAAATTTCGTGGCTAGAACAGTACAAAATACAAAGAATATTTTTTAAACTAAGATTAGGAATATTTGTGTGTGGTTTTCTCCTCTTTACTCAATTAGAGCAAATCAGATGCTTGCCTACACAATTTTCTATGTCCTTTCCATCTGTGTCCTTTTAACTCTCTGCATTTGACTGCAGTCCCTGGGGTATGGCACATATACATGTACACACTCATAAATGTACACACATGTTTATATATGCGAATATGCCAAACTGGCTGCTCTTCAGTGTACTTATATCACCACTTACACCTCTAAATGAAAGTGTTTCCCCTCCCTTTGGAACAAATTGCAATACCTGGAATAAATTGCAATCCTTGGTAAATATGCCAGGTTTCCAACTTGCCTTTACTGGCTTTGCTTGTAGAAACATGTCCTTCAATTACCAGAACCCCAGTGTAACAAAAGAATATGAGCTTTCAAGGACATGATAATAATCCATCAGAATGTCATCCACATCTTTAAACACAAATGCTATCAGTTCTTAATTATAACTATAATAAAATATGATTTATTACTGTATTAAAATTCCTACATATAAGTATTCTGTCATTTTTATCCAAAT